>NC_091286.1:356892013-357167013 GCF_032444005.1 Ranitomeya imitator | reverse complement strand
ATTTCGTCGCTGGACTCCCCGTAGACATCGCTGAATCGGCGTGTGTGACACCGATTCAGCGATGTCTTCGCTGGTAACCAGGGTAAACATCGGGTAACTAAGCGCAGGGCCGCGCTTAGTAACCCGATGTTTACCCTGGTTACCATCCTAAAAGTAAAAAAACAAACACTACATACTTACCTACAGCCGTCTGTCCTCCAGCGCTGTGCTCTGCTCTCCTCCTGCTCTGGCTGTGAGCGTCGGTCAGCCGGAAAGCAGAGCGGTGACGTCACCGCTCTGCTTTCTGGCTGCCCGGCGCTCACAGCCAGACCAGAGAAGCAGAGCGCCGAGGACAGACGGCTGTAGGTAAGTATGTAGCGTTTGTTTTTTTACTTTTTAGGATGGTAACCAGGGTAAACATCGGGTTACTAAGCGCGGCCCTGCGCTTAGTTACCCGATGTTTACCCTGGTTACCGGGGACCTCGGGATCGTTGGTCGCTGGAGAGCTGTCTGTGTGACAGCTCTCCAGCGACCAAACAGCGACGCTGCAGCGATCCGGATCGTTGTCGGTATCGCTGCAGCGTCGCTATGTGTGACGGTACCTTAAGACTAGTGACCTGACAGATGTCAAGAAGGCCATCATTGACACGGTAAGACCCAGAAAGAAATTTCTCAACAAATAGGCTGTTCCCAGAGTGCTGTATCAAGGCACCTCAATGGTAAGTCTGTTGGAAGGAAACAATGTGGCAGAAAACGCTGTACAACGAGAAGAGGAGACCGGACCCTGAGGAAGATTGTGGAGAAGGACCGATTCCAGACCTTGGGGAACCTGAGGAAGCAGTGGACTGAGTCTGGTGTGGAAACATCCAGAGCCACCGTGCACAGGCGTGTGCAGGAAATGGGCTACAGGTGCCGAAATGGGCTACAGAGAAGCAGCACTGGACTGTTGCTAAGTGGTCCCAAGTACTTTTTTCTGATGAAAGCAAATTTTGCATGTCATTCGGAAATCAAGGTGCCAGAGTCTGGAGGAAGACTGGGGAGAAGGAAATGCCAAAATGCCTGAAGTCCAGTGTCAAGTACCCACAGTCAGTGATGGTGTGGGGTGCCATGTCAGCTGCTGGTGTTGGTCCACTGTGTTTCATCAAGGGCAGGGTCAATGCAGCTAGCTATCAGGAGATTTTGGAGCACTTCATGCTTCCATCGGCTGAAATGCTTTATGGAGATGAAGATTTCATTTTTCAGCACGACCTGGCACCTGCTCACAATGCCAAAACCACTGGTAAATGGTTTACTGACCATGGTATTACTGTGCTCAATTGGCCTGCCAACTCTCCTGACCTGAACCCCATAGAGAATCTGTGGGATATTGTGAAGAGAAAGTTGAGAGACGCAAGACCCAACACTCTGGATGAGCTTAAGGCCGCTATTGAAGCATCCTGGGCCTCCATAACATCTCAGCAGTGTCACAGGCTGATTGCTTCCATGCCACGCCGCATTGAAGCAGTCATTTCTGCCAAAGGATTCCCGACCAAGTATTGAGTGCATAACTGAACATTATTATTTGATGGTTTTTTTGTTTGTTATTAAAAAACACTTTTATTTGATTGGATGGGTGAAATATGCTAATTTATTGAGACAGGTTTTTTGGGTTATCAGGAGTTGTATGCCAAAATCATCAGTATTAAAACAATAAAAGACCTGACAAATTTCAGTTGGTGGATAATGAATCTATAATATATGAAAGTTTAATTGTAATCATTACATTATGGTAAATAATGAAATTTAACACTATATGCTAATTTTTTGAGAAGGACCTGTATAGTCATTACAGAGTGATCTATTTCAAGTGTTTATTTCTGTTAATGTTGATTATTAAGGCTTACAGCCAATGAAAACCCAAAAGTCATTATCTCAGTAAATTAGAATAATTAACAAAAACACCTGCAAAGGCTTAATAAACGTTTAAAAAGATCCCTTAGTCTATGTGCACACGCTGCAGATTTCGCTGCGGATTCATAGCAGTTTTCCATGAGTTTACAGTACCATGTAAACCTATGTAAAACAAAATCTGCAGTGTACATGCTGCGGAAAAAAGCGTGCGGAAACGCTGCGTTGTTTATTCCGCAGCATGTCAATTCTTTTGTGCGGATTCCGCTGCGGGTTACACCTGCTCCATAATAGGAATCCGCAGGTGGAATCCGCACAAAAACCGCTGTAAATCCACAAGGAGGGGAAGCCACAAAAAGTCATCACTTAATTGTAAAGTGCTGCGGAATATGTTGGCGCTATATAAATAAAAAATATTATTGCTAAAGAAGCTGGCTGTTCGGAGTGCTGTATCCAAGCATATTAATGGAAAGTTGAGTGGAAGGAAAAAATGTGGTAGAAAAAGGTGCAAAAGCAACCGGGATAACCGCAGCCTTGAAAGGATTGTAAAGAAAAGGCCATTCAAAAATTTGGGGGAGATTCACAAGGAGTGGACTGCTGCTGGAGTCATTGCTTCAAGAGCCACCACACACGGACATATCCAGGACATGGGCTACAAGTGTCTAATTCCTTGTGTCACGCCACTCATGACTAATAGACAACGCCAGAAGCGTCTTACCTGGGCCAAGGAGAAAAAGAACTGGACTGTTGTCAGTGGTCCAAGGTGTTGTTTTCAGATGAAAGTAAATTTTGCATTTCATTTGGAAATTAAGGTTCCAGAGTCTAGAGGAAGCGTGGAGAGGCCACAATCCAATCTGCTTGAGGTCTAGTGTGAAGTTTCCACAATCATTGATGGTTTGGGGAGCCATGTCTTCTGCTGGTGTAGGTCCACTGTGTTTTATCAAGACCAAAGTTAGCGCAGCTGTCTACCAGGAAATTTCTGAGCACTTCATGCTTCCCTCTGCTGACAAGCTTTTTGGAGGTGGAGATTTCATTCTCCAGCAGGACTTGGCACCTGTCCACACTGCCAAAAGTACCAATACCTACTTTAAAAACAACAGTATCAGTATACTTTTTTTGGCCAGCAAACTCGCCTGACCTTAACCCCATAGATTCTCTATGGTGTATTGTCAAGAGGAAGATGAGACACCAGACCCCACAATGCAGATGAGCTGAAGGCTGCTATCAAAGCAACCCGGGCTTCCATAACAGCTCAGCAGTGCCACAAGCTGATTGCCTCCATACTACGCCGCACTGATTCAGTAATTAATGCAAAAGGAGCCCCGACCAAGTATGGCGTGCATTTACTGAACATACATTTCATTAGGCCAACATTTCGGATTTTAAAATCTTTTTTTAGGCTGGAGTCATAAAGTACCGTATATACTCTTGTATAAACAAGAGTTTTTTAGTACTTTTTTTGTGCTAAAAACGCCCCCCTCAGCTTATACATGAGTCATTGTCCCTGAAAGACAGAGCGCAGCCGCCGGCTTTCAGCATACATCCTACTTGCCTTCCCTGCATACCCTCACTGCATCCCCTCACTGCATCTCATTTTGACGCCAGCAGCTCTTCTGGCCTAGCGATCACATGTCCCCGCTGATTAAGGTAATGAATATTCACCTGTCTCCACTCCCATAGGCGTGGAATGAATATTCATTACCTTAAAGAGCGGGGACATGTGATAGCTCAGCCGGAAGAGCTGCTGGCTTTGGAAAGAGATGCAGTGAGGGCGCGCAGGAAAGGTAAGTAGGATGTTTTTTTTTTTTTATAGGGACCGTGGATACAAGGACGGGGCGGAGAGCCATGCATACCAGGATAGGGATGAGGGACAATGCATACCCGGCTTATACTCGAGTCAATAATTTTTCCCAGTTTTTCGTGGCAAAATTAGGTGCCTCGGCTTATACTCGGGTCGATTTATATACGGTATTCTAATTTACTGAGATGACTTTTGGGTTTTCATTGGCTGTAATCCATATTCTTCAGCATTAACAGAAATAAACACTTGAAATAAATGCCTCTGCTTGTAATGACTCTATATAATGAGTTTCACTTTTTGTATTGAAGAACTGAAATTAATTTTTTGATCTAATTTTGTGAGAAGCACCTGTATAATTTTAATATGTGTGTGTGCATATAATATTAATTACATGTGTGGATTTACCCCAATCCGTTTTCCGTGCGAACTGTAACCACAGGTTGTACTGTGTATATACAGTATAGAGCAAAAGTTTTGACACACCTTCTCATTTAAAGATTTTTCTGTATATTTTCATGACTGAAAATTGTAAATTCACACTGATGGCATCAAAACTATGAATTAACACATGTGGAATTATATACTTAACAAAAAAGTGTGAAACAACTGAAATTATGTCTTATATTCTAGGTTCTTCAAAGTAGCCACCTTTTGCTTTGATGACTGCTTTGCACACTCTTGGCATTCTCTTGATGAGCTTCAAGAGGTAGTCACCGGAAATGGTTTTCACTTCACAGGTGTTCCCTGTCAGGTTTAATAAGTGGGATTTCTTGCCTTACAAATGGGGTTGGGACCATCAGTTGTGTTGAGCAGAAGTCTGGTGGATACACAGCTGATAGTCCTACTGAATAGACTGTTAGCTGCTTTTTTCTTGCCATAAACAAATTCTAAGTAAAGAAAAATGAGTGGCCATCATTACTTTAAGGCTATGTGCACACGTTGCGGATTAGGCTTAGGAATTTCTGGTGCGGATTCTGCCTCTCCTAGCAGAAAATGCACCTGCGGTTCCGCAGCGTTTTTTGTGCGTTTTTGCTGCGGTTTTTACCCCTGTGGTCTTCCATAATGGAATGGGTACAAAAACGCTGCAGATTCACCAAAAAGAAGTGACATGCTACTTCTTTTAAACCGCAGCGTTTCCGCAGCGGATTTTCCGCAAAGTGTGCACAACATTTTTTTTTCCCCATTGATTTACATTGTACTGTAAATCCATTGCGGATCTGCAGCGTTTCTGCACCTCAAAAAACGCTGCGGATCCGCAGAGAATTCGCAACGTGTGCACATACCCCAAGAAATGTCCCCAAGTGCAGTTGCAAAAACCATCAAGCGCTACAAAGAAACTGGCTCACATGAGGACCGCCCCAGGAAAGGAAGAGCAAGAGTCACCTGTGCTTCTGAGGATGTTTATCCGAGTCACCAGCCTCAGAAATCGCAGGTTAACAGCAGCTCAGATTAGAGACCAGGTTAATGTCACACAGAGTTCTAGCAGCAGACACATCTCTACAACAACTGTTAAGAGGAGACTTTGTGCAGCAGGCCTTCATGGTAAAATAGCTGCTAGGAAACCTCTGCTAAGGACAGGCAACAAGCAGAAGAGACTTGTTTTGCCTAAAGAACACAAGGAATGGACATTAGACCAGTGGAAATCTGTGCTTTGATCTGATGAGTTCAAATTTGAGATCTTTGGTTCCAACCACCGTGTCTTTGTGCGACGCAGAAAAAGTGAACGGATGGACTTTACATGCCTGGTTCCCACCGTGAAGCATGGAGGAGGAGGTGTGATGATGTGGGGGTGCTTTGCTGGTGACACTGTTGGGGATTGAAAATTGAAGGCATACTGAACCAGCATGGCGACCACAGCATCTTGCAGCGGCATGCTATTCCATCCGGTTTGTGTTTACTTGGACCATGATTTATTTTTCAACAGGACAATGACCCCAAACACACCTCCAGGCTGTGTAAGGGCTATTTGACCAAGAAGGAGAGTGATGGGGTGCTACGCCAGATGACCTGGCCTCCACAGTCACCAGACCTGAACCCAATCGAGATGGTTTGGGGTGAGCTGGACCGCAGAGTGAAGGCAAAAGGGCCAACAAGTGAGCATCTCTAAGAACTCCTTCAAGATTGTTGGAAGACCATTTCCGGTGACTACCTCTTGAAGCTCATCAAGAGAATGCCAAGAGTGTGCAAAGCAGTCATCAAAGCAAAAGGTGGCTACTTTGAAGAACCTAGAATATAAGACATATTTTCAGTTGATTCACACTTTTTTGTTAAGTATATAATTCCACATGTGTTAATTCATAGTTTTGATGCCTTCAGTGTGAATTTACAATTTTCATAGTCAAGAAAATAAAGAAAAATCTTTAAAAGAGGTGTGTCCAAACTTTTGCTCTGTACTGTGTATATATAATTTTTTTTACCTTCCCGTGCGGTCGGCGGGCACGTCAATACGCCTCATGCAACGCATGTCCCTGCATACCCAGTGTTAAAAATAGGTACGCAGGATGCATGTGGAAGAAGGCGGAGCTTAAGGGAGGACGTACGCAACCATCCGCAGACAAGCCATACACAAGTGTGAACTTAGCCTAAGTTGTTCCACACACATGTAGATTACACTGCATGTCTCCTCACACTGGGAAATTCATCACTGCTCCCATTACATTTGTAAAACTCAAGCAGTAAGGGGTCTGCTCTGTATACATGACCTAGGAGGCACTGAAACCGCTCTGTATACATGACCTAGGAGGCACAGAGACCGCTCTGTATACATGACCTAGGAGGCACTGAAACCGCTCTGTATACATGACCTAGGAGGCACTGAGACCGCTCTGTATACATGACCTAGGAGGCACTGAAACCGCTCTGTATACATGACCTAGAAGGCACTGAGACCGCTCTGTATACATGACCTAGGAGGCACTGAAACCGCTCTGTATACATGACCTAGGAGGCACTGAGACCGCTCTGTGTACATGACCTGGGGGAGGCACTGAAACCGCTCTGTATACATGACCTAGGAGGCACTGAAACCGCTCTGTATACATGACCTAGGAGGCACTGAAACCGCTCTGTATACATGACCTAGGAGGCACTGAGACTGCTCTGTATACATGACCTGGGGGAGGCACTGAGACCGCTGTGTATACATGACCTAGGAGGCACTGAAACCGCTCTGTATACATGACCTAGGAGGCACTGAAACCGCTGTGTATACATGACCTAGGAGGCACTGAAACCGCTGTGTATACATGACCTAGGAGGCACTGAAACCGCTGTGTATACATGACCTAGGAGGCACTGAGACTGCTCTGTATACATGACCTGGGGGAGGCACTGAGAACGCTGTGTATACATGACCTAGGAGGCACTGAAACCGCTGTGTATACATGACCTAGGAGGCACTGAAACCGCTGTGTATCCATGACCTCGGGGAGGCACTGAAACCGCTGTGTATACATGACCTAGGAGGCACTGAAACCGCTCTGTATACATGACCTAGGAGGCACTGAAACCGCTGTGTATACATGACCTAGGAGGCACTGAGACTGCTCTGTATACATGACCTAGGAGGCACTGAGACCGCTGTGTATACATGACCTAGGAGGCACTGAAACCGCTCTGTATACATGACCTAGGAGGCACAGAAACCGCTGTGTATACATGACCTAGGAGGCACTGAAACCGCTGTGTATACATGACCTAGGAGGCACTGAGACCGCTCTGTATACATGACCTGGGGGAGGCACTGAGACCACTGTGTATACATGACCTAGGAGGCACTGAAACCGCTGTGTATACATGACCTAGGAGGCACTGAGACTGCTCTGTATACATGACCTGGGGGAGGCACTGAAACCGCTCTGTATACATGACCTAGGAGGCACTGAAACCGCTGTGTATACATGACCTAGGAGGCACTGAAACCGCTGTGTATACATGACCTAGGAGTCACAGAGACTGCTCTTTATACATGTATTCATGCCCTAGGAGGCACTGAGACCGCTGTGTATACATGACCTAGGAGTCACAGAGACTGCTGTGTATTCATGACCTAGGGAGGCACCGAGACCGCTCAGTATACATGACCTAGGAGGCACCGAGACCGCTCTGTATACATGACCTAGGAGGCACCGAGACCGCTCTGTATACATGACCTAGGAGGCACCGAGACCGCTCTGTATACATGACCTAGGAGGCACCGAGACCGCTCTGTATACATGACCTAGGAGGCACCGAGACCGCTCTGTATACATGACCTAGGAGGCACCGAGACCGCTCTGTATACATTACCTAGGAGGCACCGAGACCACTCTGTATTCATCACATAGTCACTAGGGATGCAGCATATTCATCACACATAGACGCTGCAGCATAAATATCAGTTTTTCCAAACTCCAGTCCTCAGGGGCCCAACTCATCATGTTTTCAGGGTTTCCTTAGTATTGCACAGGTGATGGAATTATTTACTCATCAGAACCTGCCCCAGGTTCTCTTACCTGTGCAATACTAAGGAAATCTTGGAAGCATGATGTGTTGGGGGGGCCGTGAGGGCTGGGTTTAGGAAACTGATGTACGTCATAGGAGACTGTAAGGGTATGTGTCCACGTTCAGGATTGCATCAGGATTTGGTCAGGATTTTCCATCAGTTTTTGTAAGCCAAAACCATGAGTGGGTGATAAATGCAGAAGTGGTGCATATGTTTCTATTATACCGTATATACTCGAGTATAAGCCGACCCCCCCTAATTTTGCCACAAAAAACTGGGAAAACTTATTGACTCGAGTATAAGCCTAGGGTGGAAATGCAGCATTTACCGGTGAATTTCAAAAATAAAAATAGATCATTATTTCCCCATAGCTGTGCCATATAGTGCTCTGCACCGTTCATATTGCCCCATAGATGCTGCACAGATGCCCCATATAGTGCTGTGTGCCGTTCATATTGCCCCATAGATGCTGCACAGATGCCCCATATAGTGCTGTGTGCCGTTCATACTGCCCCATAGATGCTGCACAGATGCCCCATATAGTGCTGTGTGCCGTTCATACTGCCCCATAGATGCTGCACAGATGCCCCATATAGTGCTGTGTGCCGTTCATACTGCCCCATAGATGCTGCACAGATGCCCCATATAGTGCTGTGTGCCGTTCATACTGCCCCATAGATGCTGCACAGATGCCCCATATAGTGCTGTGTGCCGTTCATACTGCCCCATAGATGCTGCACAGATGCCCCATATAGTGCTGTGTGCCGTTCATACTGCCCCATAGATGCTGCACAGATGCCCCATATAGTGCTGTGTGCCGTTCATACTGCCCCATAGATGCTGCACATATATCTGTGTCATGGCCGCTGCTGCTGCTGCAATAAAAAAAAAAAACCACATACTCACCTCTCTTGATTGCAGCTCCCAGCGTCCGGTCCCGGCGCCTCCATCTTCCCGGCGTCTCTGCTCTGACTGATCAGGCAGAGGGCGCCGCGCACACTCTATGCGTCATCGCGCCCTCTGCCTGAACAGTCAGAGCGCAGACGCCGGGAAGATGGAGCGGCGCCCGGCGGCTGGAACGTGGACAGGTAAATATAACATACTCACCTAGTCCCAGCGATCCTCGCGCTGTCCCTGCCTTCCTCCCCGTCTTCTGTGCTGCAGCCTCTTCCTGTCAGCGGTCACCGGCACCGCTGATTAGAGAAATGAATAGGCGGCTCCACCCCTATGGGAGGTGGAGCCGCCTATTCATTTCTGTAATGAGCGGTCCCACGTATATACTGTACTTTTCCTCTAATTGTTCCACTCCTGGTTTTGGCTTACAAAAACTGATGGAAAATCCTGACCAAATCCTGATTCAATCCTGAACGTGGACACATACCCTAAGATGCATACAATGTGGGAGACGCTGGGGCTGCAGCTTCATGGGTAGGACTGGAGCGCAGAGCACGCTCACTCCTCTGACAAACTAAGTCCTGATGCTGGCACAGGACAATATAGGGCGTAATCCTTCATTGCATTCTGTAGTGAACACTGCATGCGCATGCTCGCTGTGTAAATAGCAATTGAAGGGTCGGCAGCCAACAATTTGTTTTCTTGGCTGCCAACCTGAGCAGTACCTGGGGCCGGAGGAAAGGACATCGTGGGTTGTAGGTTACCCACTCCAGGTATGGAGTGATATATAATATGTACAGCGCTAAGTATAAATGAGTACACCTCCTTTGAAAAGTAAAGTTATCATTATTACGGTATGTCTCTGAACTTAAGAACAATTTCCAAAATTTTGAAAAGGCTGCATTTCATAGAATCTTTTTTAACCTATTATGCCACCATTCATCCTGACATCCAAAACACAGCGGAGCTTGAAGATGATGACCGGAGATGTCCCCGGCTGTCATTTGCACTGCAGTTCTCGCGATCAGCTCATCGCGAGAACTGCAGTGTAGGTGTACTTCGGCTGAAACAAGGTACACCGTTATTTAAATTAGCACACTTGCATAGTAAGCTGCTTACCGCAGTACACAGATAAAAATGCAGGTAGATATAACTTTATCTTATAACAATGCTCAAAGCATGAATAGATTGTTAAAGGGTCTGTCACCCCAAAATTGGCCTTTAAGCTAAGGCCACCGGCATTAGGGGCTTATCTACAGCATTCTGTAAAGGTACCTTCACAATAAGTGACGCTGCAGCGATCCGGATCACTGCAGCGTCGCTGTGTGGTCGCTGGAGAGCTGTCACACAGACAGCTCTCCAGCGAACCAACGATGCCGGTCCCCTGGTAACCAGGGTAAACATCGGGTTACTAAGCGCAGGGCCGCGCTTAGTAACCCGATGTTTACCCTGGTTACCAGCATAAATGTAAAAAAAACCAAACACTACATACTTACATTCCGGTGTCTGTCCTCTCCGGCGCTCTGCTTCTCTGCACTGAGCGCCGGCCGGAAAGCAGAGCACAGCGGTGACGTCACCGCTCTGCTTTCCGCCCACTGCGATTACACATTGCAGAGAAGCAGAGCGCCGGAGGACAGACACTGGAATGTAAGTATGTACTGTTTGTTTTTTTTTACATTTACGCTGGTAACCAGGGTAAACATCGGGTTACTAAGCGCGGCCCTGCGCTTAGTAACCCGATGTTTACCCTGGTTACCAGTGAAGACATCGCTGAATTGGCGTCACACACGCCGATTCAGCGATGTCTGCGGGGAGTCCAGCGACGAAACAAAGTTCTGGCCTTCTAGCTCCGACCAACGATGGCACAGCAGGATCCTGATCGCTGCTGCCTGTCAAACTGAACGATATCACTAGCAAGGACGCTGCAACGTCACGGATCGCTAGCGATATCGTTCAGTGTGAAGGTACCTTAATGCTGTAGATAAGCCCCTGATGTAACCTGCAGGATAAGAAAAAGAAGTTGTGCGGTCTGGGTCCAGCACCTCCCATCTTCATACAATGACGTCCTCTTTGCTGCATGCCACAGCTCCTGCACAGGCGTACTTTATCTGTCCTGTTGAGGGCAGAGCAAAGTTCTGCAGTGCGCAGGCTTCGGGAAAGGTCAGAGAGGCCCGGCGCCTGCGCACTGCAGTACTTTGCTCTGCCCTCAACAGGACAAAGTACGCCTGCGCAGGAGCCGCGGCAGGCAGCAAAGAAGAAGACATCATCGTATGAACATGGGAGGCGCTGGACCCGCACCGCGACGCCCATCGGACCGGACCGCATCGGAACCGCCCCTGCATGAGTATTATCTTATTTTTCTATTCTTGCAGGTTACATCGGGGGCTTATCAACAACATTACAGAATGCTGTAGATAAGCCCCTGATGCCGGTGGCCGTAGCTTAAAGGCCAATTTTGGGGTGTCCGATGCCCTTTAACAATCTATTCATGCTTTGAGCATTGTTATAAAATAAAGTTATAGCTACCTGCATTTTTATCTGTGTATAAATTTCAGTTAGTGAACATATGTAACATACTACTTTGCTGAAATTACTCCTCAAGATTGCGAACAAAAATCCGCTGAGTCCTACTTCCAATCTGGAATGGGGGGATATTGAGCAAGTAGAATTTAGGGTCTAGTGCAGGGGTCCCCAACCTGTAGCTCGGGAGCCACATGTGGCTCGCGGTCCCATGAATTGTGGCTCGTGGCTGTCTGTTTGATACAACTGGAGTTAATGCACAAAGCTTACAGTTATGAAGAGCACATCTGAAAATGGTGAGTTTTGTGAGCAGCCCTGAACAAAAGAGCATATCTGGATGCATATATGCTGGTCTTAGGGGTTTTGAGATGATTTAAGTATAGTACGCTGGAGACAAGATGACACCACCTGTCAGAGGGGGTGTTTGAAGCTGGATGTGACAGTGTCTTGGGAGTGCTTTATAGGAGAATACTGAATGGGGGTATTGTAGGAACCCATGGATCTTTGTATACTGTGTGACACAACAGTCTGGGATCGCCTTTGCTGGGGTCAAAGGCCACGTGGTTTGTGCATTGAATCTGAGGCGTACAGCAGGTTTCTGAGCAAGCTGACCTCAGGTCAGATTTATTAACGTGAAAGCAACATAGAAAAACAAAACATAAAAATAAATCCTAGCCTGTCCAGCGCTAACTAAACCAACACGTTGCTATCTCAACAACTGGGGGGCTTCCCCCACCCAGCTAACATTACACAATTCTTGAGCACAGTCACTCACGTTTGTCTCACACAGACAGGCAATCTGTGTGCCCCAGGCTGACGCTGGAAACCCCCAGCTGGTCATCTTTTATTCCTGCACTTATTAACCCATTAGCACCCTGAAGATACTGAGTGGCCTAATTCACATAGGACAAACACCTGGGCGAGATATACCTGCCTCCAACTACCACACCAGCATGAGTCTTACAACTGCTTTAGGGTGATTGATTTTTGTGGAAAAGCTTTGGTTACCATTATTGTGAGGGGGGCGGGAGCTGAATGTGGCTCGCGACCCTCTCTCGAGTCTGGATGTGGCTCTTGACCCTCTCTCAGAGCTGAATGTGGCTCTCAAGGTCAGAAACGTTGGGGACCTCTGGTCTAATGGAATATGAAGACCCGTGACTTCAAAAATTTAAGTTTTGGCCTTACTCCAGAACCTTTGTATAATTGAACATGTCTAAAAAATATGGGTTAGGTCACCATCATCAGAACCACCTCCAACATTGGTTAGATATATTAGGATTAAATTTATGTAATATCAAAGGAGTGTGGTACCAAAACATAAGCAATTTAAACTGGTTTTCCTTATACAGTTAGGTCCATATATATATGGACAGAGACAACATTTTTCTAATTTTGGTTATAGACGTTACCACAACGAATTTTAAACAAAACAATTCAGATGCAGTTGAAGTTCAGACTTTCAGCTTTCATTTGAGGGTATCCATATTAAAATTGGATGAAGGGTTTAGGAGTTTCAGCTCCTTAGCATGTGCCACCCTGTTTTTAAAGGGACCAAAAGTAATTGAACAATTGACTCCAAGGCTATTTCATGGACAGGTGTGGGCAATCCCTTTGTTATGTCATTCTCAATTAAGCAAATAAAAGGCCTGGAGTTGACTTGAGGTGTGGTGCTTGCATATGGAAGGTTTTGCTGTGAAGTACCGTATATACTCGAGTATATGCCGAGATTTTCAGCCCATTTTTTGGGGCTGAAAGTCCCCCTCTCGGCTTATACTCGAGTCATACCCAGGAGTAGGCAGGGGAGGGGGAGCGGGGGGCTGTCTAACTATACTCACCTGCTCCTGGCGCGGTCCCTGCAGGTCCCTGGCTCCCCAGCTTCTTCCTGTACTGAGCGGTCACATGGTACCGCTCATTACAGTAACGAATATGCTGCTCCACCTCCCAAAGGAGTGGAGCCGCATATTCATTACTGTAATGTATGGTAACGGCGGCCGCTCAATACAGGAAGAAGCTGCGGTGCCGGGGAAGCAGGGACAGCACCGCACCAGGTGAGTATAACGGGGAGGGGAGCGCTGAGCGATATTCACCTGCTCCCCGTTCCGCGCCGTTCCGTCTTCTGCAGTGACGCTCAGGTCAGAGGGCGCGATGTTGTGGTTAGCGTTGTTCAGTGCATCTGAATTGTTTTGTTTAAAATTCATTGTGGTAATGTCTATAACCAAAATTAGAAAAATGTTGTCTCTGTCCAAATATATATGGACCTAACTGTACGTATAACAAGTGGAAGTCTTGGGCCCCTTTCACACATCAGTTTTTTTCCATCAGTCACAATCCGTCGAATTTTGAATAAAACGGATCCCTCGCAGATTGTGAAAAACTGATGCGACGGATCCGTTTTTTTGCCGGATCCGACTAGCTGATCCGGCTAATTGGATACTAAAAAAAAATCGGACAATGCTGAGCTAAAAAAAAACAGAATCAGTCGCCGGTTTCCGTCATTTAACGGATCCGGCGCCATAGGCTTCCATTATAGCAAACGACGGACGACGACGGATACGTCGCTGTCCGTTTTTACGACGGACACAAAAAAATGTTACTATGTCCGTTGTCTCTGGCTACCAGACAAACAATTTTCGACGGATCCGGCAAACGAAGTATGTTTGGGGTCTTTGTCCTAATGGAAGACCCATGACCTAGGACATAAACCCAGCTTTCTGACACTGGGCACCAAATGCAACTCAAAATTGTTTGGCAATCTTCAGATTTCATGATGCCTTGCACACAGTAATGGCACACAGTGCCAGAGGCAGCAAGACAACCCCCAAACCTATTTTAACCTCCACCCTATTTGACTGTACCTACTGTTTTCTTTATAGGCCTTATTCTGGTTTTGGTAAACAGTAGAATGATGTGCTGTACCAAAAAGCTCTATCTTTGTCTCATCTGTCCACAAGATGCTTTTCCAGAAGGATTTTACTCGCGTACATTTTGGAAAACAGCAGTCTAGCTTTTTTATGCCTGTGTCAGCAGTGTATTCCTCCTGGGTCTCCAGCCATAGTGTTTCATTTAAATGTCGACAGTTTGCGCTGACATTTATGCACCCTGCCTGCAGGACAGCTTGAATTTCTTTGGAACTTGATTGCGGGCTGTATATCCACCATCTGGACTGTCGTGAATTGCAACCGTTCATCAGTTTTTCTCTGCTGTCCATGCCCAGGGATATTAGCTGCACTGACATGGGTTGTAAACTTGATTGTTGCACACTGTGGTCAAAGGAACATCAAGATCTCTGGAGATAGACTTGTAACCTTGAGATTGTTGATATTTTTCAATAATTTTTTGGTTCTCAAGTCCTCAGACAATTCTCTTCTTTCTCATATGGCCAGAATTTAAAAAAAAAAAAGTTATAGCTTTTGGAAGAAGTGGAGGAAAAAAATGGAAAATCGCCGTGAAGGGGATAATTGTCTTGTCTGGTGGAAGCAAGATATCACTTATCTGAGGTATGGATGAGATAAATTGTTGATCATGGAGCTTCTGACCACTGGGACATGCAGTGAGGGCAGAAATGGAAACTTTTATCCCAATTAGAATGGAGCGACGGCTCATTGTTCGACCTGTGGTACTATTCTGACCCTGTAGGTCACTGTGCACTATGCTTGGCTTGGATGACCTTTCTCCATTCTGCAGATTGGTGCAGGTCCCAGCAATGGGACACCTACAGCAAGTTATCATGTATCCTTTGGGCTCTCCCTTCAAAACCCAAGCATCAATAGGTAGCCAGAGGATTGTAACAGCTGACCAACTCTCACATGCAGGAATACTTGGCCAAGCGCTCCTGTTCTCTGGTGGTGGCTTACTTTCAGGGAGCACAAATGGATCAGCCTCATCAGTCGAGGTGGAGTCTGTAGGCCCCATACACCTTAGTCTATTGGATGATCCCTCTGACTTTAGTCTTATGTGTATGGTAATCATTAGTGTAACCTCTAGAAAAGGCTACATTGCAATAACAAACCAAGGGAAAGTTTACTGTTCTTAATTTAACGGTGTCCGCCATTGAATCACCCTTTAATTGCTCCAGTGTGCATCATAAAATAAGCTATACTTTGGTCCTTGGCAAACGCTGTTCCTCCACAGTTTTAGTGGCAAACATTGACACATGGCTTCTGATCTTCTGTAACTGTCACTGTTCCGTCAAACACCAGAGTGAGGGTCACGTGAAATTGTTTATAGCAAGATACCTGTAGGGAATAAGGGCTGAGATTAGAGGGTCTGTGAGCAAAGTATACCTACACTGTGGGGGCTATTAACCCCTTAGCGACCGCCGATACGCCTTTTAACGGCGGCCGCTAAGAGTACTTAAACCACAGCGCCGTTAATTAACGGCGCTGTGGAAAAAGTGAATAGCGCCCCCCAGAGTTGGATTTTCTCCGGGGTCTCGGCTGCCGGGGGTAGCCGAGACCCCAGAGAACATGATTCGGGGGGGTTTTAACCGACCCCGCATTTGCGATCGCCGGTAATTAACCGTTTACCGGCGATCACAAAAAAAAAAAAAAAAGCGATCTCTTTTTACTTTCTCTGTCCTCCGATGTGATCGCACATCAGAGGACAGAGAAAAAGGCTCCCAGATAGCTCCCCGATACTCACCTATCTCCCCCGGTGCTCCTCGTGGCTCCCGGTGGGCGCCGCCATCTTCAAAATGGCGGGCGCAGTGCGCCCGCCGGCCGGCACCGGGAGAATCTTTGGGGTCTCGGCTGCCGGGGGTAGCCGAGACCCCAAAGAACATGATCGGGGTCGGTTTTACCGACCACTGTTTTGCGATCGCCGGTAATTAACTGTTTACCGGCGACCGCAAAAAAAAAAAAAAAAAATCAAAGTGTAATTCTTTGTCCTCTGATGTGATCGCACATCAGAGGAAAGAGAAATAGGGGGATTCGGGGACCCTATCATACTCACCGGTGTCCCTGGATCCTCCTGCTGCTCCTCCTGGCTGCCGGGGAAAAGAAAATGGCGGGCGCATGCGCAGTGCGCGCACCATCTATCGCCATCTGCCGGCCGACAGGAGAAGAGCAGTTGGGGCTAAAATTAGGGTTAGGGCTAGAGTTAGGATTAGGGTTAGGGTTGGGGCTAAATTCAGGGTTAGGGTTCTTTCACACTTACGTCGGTACGGGGCCGTCGCAATGCGTCGGCCCGACATACCGACGCACGTTGTGAAAATTGTGCACAACGTGGGCAGCGGATGTAGTTTTTCAACGCATCCGCTGCCCAATCTATGTCCTGGGGAGGAGGGGGCGGAGTTACGGCCACGCATGCGCGGTCAGAAATGGCGGACGCGACGTACAAAAAAAGTTACATTGAACGGTTTTTGTGCCGACGGTCCGCCAAAACACAACTGATCCAGTGCACGACGGATGCGACGTGTGGCCATCCGTCACGATCCGTCGGCAATACAAGTCTATGGGCAAAAAAACGCAACCTGCGGGCACATTTGGAGGATCCGTTTTTTTGTCCAAAACGACGGATTGCGACGGATGCCAAACGACGCAAGTGTGAAAGTAGCCTTAGGGTTAGGGTTGGGGCTAAAGTTAGGGCTAGGGTTGGGGCTAAAGTTAGGGTTAGATTTGGGGTTAGGGTTTGGATTAGAGTTGGTATTAGGGTTAGGGTTGGCATTAGGGTTACGCTTGCGATTAGGGTTAGGTTTGGGATTAGGGTTAAGGTTAGGGTTGTGATAAGGGGTGTATTGGGATTAGGGTTAGGTTTGAGGTTAGGGTTGAGATTAGGATTAGGGGTGTGTTGGATTTAGGGTTTTGATTAGGGTTATGGTTAGGGTTGACATTAGGGTTATTTTGGGGTAAGGGTCGTGATTATCGTTAGGGTTAGTGATTAGGATTATGGATCGGGTTGGGATTAGGGTTAGGGGTGTGTTGGGGTTAGGGTTGGAGCTAGAATTGGGGGGTTTCCACTGTTTAGTTACATCAGGGGGTCTCCAAACACGACAGCCAATTTTGCGCTCAAAAAGTCAAATGGTGCTCCCTCCCTTCTGAGCTCTGCCGTGCGCTCAAACAGTGGGTTACCCCCACATATGGGGCATCAGCGTACTCGGGATAAATTGGACAACAACTTTTGGGGTCCAATTTCTCCTGTAACCCTTGTGAAAATAAAAACTTGGGGGCTACAAAATCTTTTTTGTGGAAAAAAAAAATATTTTTTTATTTTCACGACTCTGCATTCTAAACTTCTGTGAAGCATTGGGCATTCAAAGTTCTCACCACACATCTAGATAAGTTCCTTAAGGGGTCTAGTTTCCAAAATGGGGTCACTTGTGGGGGGTTACTACTGTTTAGGCACATCAGGGGCTCTCCAAACGCGACATGGCGTCCAATCTCAATTCCTGCCAATTCTACATTGAAAAAGTAAAACGGCGCTCCTTCACTTCCAAGCTCTGCGGTGCGCCCTAACAGTGGTTTACCCCCACATATTGGGTATCGACGTATTCAGGAGAAATTGCATAACAAAATTTATGGTTACATTTCTGTTTTTACACTTGTGAAAATAAAAAAAATGGTTCTGAATTAAAATGTTTGCAAAAAAAAGTTAAATATTCATTTTTTCCTTCCACATCGTTTCAGTTCCTGTGAAGCACGTAAAGGGTTAATAAACTTCTTGAATGTGGTTTTGAGAACCTTGAGGGGTGTAGTTTTTAGAATGGTGTCACACTTGGTTATTTTCTATCATATAGACCCCTCAAAATGACTTCAAATGTGATGTGGTCCCTAAAAAAAAAAAGGTGTTGTAAAAATAAGAAATTGCTGGTCAACTTTTAACCCTTATAACTCCCTAACAAAAAAAAAATTTTCTTTCCAAAATTGTGCTGATGTAAAGTAGACATGTGGGAAATGTTATTTATTAACTATTTTTCGTGACATATCTCTCTGATTTAAGGGCATAAAAATACAAAGTTTGAAAATTGCAAAATTTTAAAAATTTTCGCCATATTTCCGTTTTTACATAAATAATCGCAAGTAATATTGAAGAAATGTTACCACTAACATGAAGTACAATATGTCACGAAAAAACATTCTCAGAATCAGCGGGATCCGTTGAAGCGTTCCAGAGTTATAACCTCATAAAGTGACAGTGGTCAGAATTGCAAAAATTGGCTCGGTCATTAAGTACCAAATTGGCTCTGTCACTAAGGGGTTAAAAAGGGGTTGTGTAATGGTGAACAACCCCATCAAAATTCCAAAGTGGAATTGTGGTGTTGCTCATTTCTGCATCTGAGGTGAGGGCATGCAGAATTTAGTCATGGGCAGTCCGGCTCTTTTTGGTGATCCGGCTCTCATGGCTCTGCTCACCAAAAAGAGCCGGCTCTTTCTGTTCACAAAATGGCTCTTTTTGGATCCTAAATGGATCCCCATTGAATGTGTGTTCAGGCACCCGAAACTACACCCACCTACAGCAGAAACTTCGCCCACTTGCTAGGAACCAATTAAATTGATGAGTGTGGAGTTTTGCTCAGGTGGGTGGGGGTACACCTGCCAGAGTTCGGGATTTTACGCTCAGTGAGAGCCATTCAGGGATTTTAGTGTCTCCTACTGGCGTGCCGTCTCCCATCGTTCACAGCAGGGAGCCGCCTCTGTGTCGGATCTTTCACGAACGACGACACATCACTAGCAGATGACATTACGATCAGTTTGCAATTACTGCAGTTTAATTGAATTCATGCAGAGTTACCTATACCATGTTAAGTAGGGAGGGTATACATGTGTCTGGGCCAATACCTTCCTTTCTAGATGTCTTATCTGTTAGGGTATGTGCACGCGTCAGGATTTCTTGCAGAAATTTTCCTAACAAAAACGGGACATTTCTGCCAGAAATCCGCATGCGTTTTTTGTGCGTTTTTTCCCAAATGCATAGAATTGCGGAAAAAAACGCATCCATGTACACAAAACATGCAGTATGCATTCTAAATGATAGAATGCATAATGTATGCATTTTTAATGAGTTTTTATAGCGGTTTTAGTGCGAAAAAACCTGAACGTGTGCACATAGCCTCCGAGTTAATGTGGATGTAGAAATGGAGCCTCATAATCATCCAATAGATATGGCAGAAATATATATATCTAGGCCATGATATCTTCTGGTGAACTATGGGGAAACAATGTCTTCAATATATTGCCCTTCAAAGAGAAAAATACGGTAACACTGCGCATGTCCGGGTGGCCATATGTAGCTGCGGCTGGAGGGTAGCTAGCACCGCACTTAGGCTGGTTTCACATTTGCGTTTTTTGCCGCTGCGTTTGTAACGCATATAAACGCATGTGTCATGTTTTCCTTTATTTAACATTAAAAACGCATGCGTTTTTTTTGTACGCGTTTTGCCGCGTTTGACGCATGCGTCGTTTCGATGCTTGCGTCTTGGCGTGGAAATGCAACATGTAGTAATTTCTAGAGGTGTTTTTTTGCCGCAAAAAAAGCATGCGTTCGATTGCATCAAAAAAAGTATTGCTGTGTATGTAAACGCATGCGTTTTTTAACACATGCGTTTGGTTGCATTTTTGAACGAATGCGTTTCCATAGAGAAAAACAAGTCTAGACACTGATAAGCCACCCCCCACCATCAAGGTGATAAAGGGATCCAAACCCTAACCCCAAAGGGATCCAAACCCTAACCCCAAAGGGATCCAAACCCTAGCCCTAACCCTAATGGGAAAATGGAAATAAATACATTTTTTGTAATTTTTTAATTTTTCCCTAACTAAAGAGTTGATGAAGGGGGTTTGATTTCTATTTATAAGGGGTTTTCTAGTGGATTTTTATGATTGGCAGCTGTCACACACTGAAAGACGCTTTTTTTTCCAAAAAATATTTTTTGCATTACCACATTTTGAGAGCTACAATTTTTCCATATTTTGGTCCACAGAGTCATGTGAGGTCTTGTTTTTTGCGGGACGAGTTGACATTTTTATTGGTAACATTTTCGGGCACGTGACCTTTTTGATTGCTTTTTATTCCGATTTTTGTGAAGCAGAATGAACAAAGACCAGCTTGTGAAATTTCTCATCATGCGTACCAAAAGCGCAAACGCAGGAAAAAACGCATGTAAACGCGTACAAACGCGGCGTTTTTTTAACCGCATGCGACAACGCATGCATCTAAAAAAACGCAGCATCTGTACGCGTTTACATGCGTTTTTTTCACCACGGATGCGTCGTGCTTTGGCGGACCGTCGGCACAAAAAAACTCTACATGTAACGTTTTTTGCTGCCGACGTACCGCTTTGCACGTACCGCATGCGCGGTCGGAACTCCTCCCCCACCTCCCCGCACCTCACAATGGGGCAGCGGATGCAATGAAAATCTGCATCCGCTGCACCCGTTGTGCGGCGCTTACAACGCTAGCGTCGGTAACCTCGGCCCGACGCACTGCGACGGGCCGAGCCCGACGCTAGTGTGAAAGAAGCCTTAGAGTAATTTATGTATTTGTCTAGTGTTGCTCATTTGTTTTTTTTAAAATATTTATGATTAAAAAATGCTTTTAGGGTTTTGTTTTCCTGTGGTTTAGTTTATTTCCAATATACCCTAGTTACCATTTAGGTTGGTTTGACATTATGATCACACATGCGTCTTGGCATCATGCACATATCTCAGGTGGTGCAGATGACATTATGATCACACACACATCTTGGCATCATGCACGTATCTCAGGTGGTGCAGATGACATTATGATCACACACACATCTTGGCATCATGCACGTATCTCAGGTGGTGCAGATGACATTATGATCACACACACATCTTGGCATCATGCACGTATCTCAGGTGGTGCAGATGACATTATGATCACACACACGTCTTGGCATCATGCACGTATCTCATAAAGTATGTGGGTCATAATGTCATCGCCAATTATTCACACAAGTTAACGTCGCTGGGATAAGACAAAAAAAAACCCTGAAAAAAATTATAGGGAGTGGTCATAGGTTGCAAAATATAATTTACACCCCCAAGCATGTGAATACACTGAGGACCTGAGAAGATCTAGATGTTTCAGAATATCTTTGTATGTTTTGCCAACCTCCAGACCTCTGATAAATGCTGTTCATGATTGATGCTTTTTGCTGAAAATCAGGTTATGGTATGTGGAAAGAGAATTATTTTCAAATTACAGCAACATCTAAGCAGTGTTATAAGTTAAAGAAAACAAACCATAATGAGTTTTAACCCCTTAGTGACGGAGCCAATTTTTTTTAAATCTGACCAGTGTCACTTTGTGGTAATAACTCTGCAACGCTTCCACAAATCCCAGTGATTTTGAGATTGTTCTTTCGTGGCACATTATACTTTATGCTAATGGTAAATTTAGGTCAATATGTTTTGTGTTTATTTATACAAAATATCAAAAATTGTAGAAAAATGTTAAAAAATTAGCACTTTTCAAAATTTGAATGATTATCCCTTTAATCCAGATGGTCATACCACAGCAAACCATTAATAAATAACATTTCCCACATGTCGGCTTTACATCAGCACCATTTGTTACATGTTATTTTATTTTGTTAGCATTTTAGGAGGTTTAAAAATGTAGCAGCAATTTTTCATTTTTTCAAGGAGATTTACAACATTCATTTTTTTAGGGACCTATCCAGGTTTGAAGTGACTTTAGGGGTCTCATATATTGGGTAAACCCCAAACGTGATACCATTTTAAAAACAGCATACATATTGAAAACTGCTGTCAGGTAGTTTATTATCCATTCAGGTGCTTTACAGGAATTAATGCAAAGTGGTATGACAGAGATAAAAATGTGTCTTTTTACCCCCGAAATGCCTCTAACTTCTGAACAGGTTACAACAGTTGTCAGACGCTAAGTCCGCTATTTGGTCGTGAATTGCCATGGCAAACATCAGGACCACACAATCATGAGCTGAGGGCACCAACTGGGATAAGGTGGGAGCCCCCACACTCTGTTAACCATTTATAATGATGTAGTCACTATTGACAGCAGCATCTAAAGGGTTAAACAGATGTGGACGGTGCCAACACTGATCGTGGCCTATACAGCAAGTTGTCAACTATAGTGTACAGCCGACAGCTGCTGGATTGTCACCTGTATGGAGAGGATATTCTCTTATATCTCAGGTCAGTTAAAAGACGTATTGGTGGTCACTAAGGGGTTAAATGAGCCCATCTTTAAAGGACCACTGTCCTGATTACTGGTTTATGTAAACATGCCCATAATTGCCCACTGAATGAGTAAAAAGTTCGTTCAGTAGATGATTGGGCTTTTTGTCGGCATAAAAACATCATCATTGTCGGCTGCACATCACCCTGTGTAACCGGGGAATGTGCTGTCGACAACATGATGCTGTAAGAGAGCAGAACTATCATATTAACCATCGTGCTAATGTAAATGAGTAGTGTTGACCACTTGTTTCCTATCGATTGATGCTTTAAACTAGGAAATAATTTGTTATGCCTCATTCAGATGTAAAAACATGGACCATTCTTCATCAGTGTTTAAAATCCGAGTTTCATCAGTAATACATAGATATCAGTCCCACACATTACACAGGGAACACAGGGGTATATCTCTTTGGACCTGAGTTAGAACCAGACAGGTTGGTGCTCTCTCTACATGAAACACTACATCAAAGTGTCTGCTCAAGTGTAAGTGTATTGGAGTCTTAAAGTCACTCATCAGTATTCCTGCTTGGTACACAGTACAGACCAAAAGTTTGGACACACCTTCTCATTTAAAGATTTCTCTGTATTTTCATGACTATGAAAATTGTAAATTCACACTGAAGGCATCAAAACTATGAATTAACACATGTGGAATTATATACTTAACAAAAAAGTGTGAACTGAAAATGTCTTGTTCTATGTTCTTCAAAGTAGCCACCTTTTTGCTTTAATGACTTCTTTGCACACTCTTAGCATTCTCTTGATGAGCTTCAAGAGGTAGTCACCGGGAATGGTCTTCCAACAGTCTTGAAGGAGTTCCCAGAGATGCTTAGCACTTGTTGGCCCTTTTACCTTCACTCTGCGGTCCAGCTCACCCCAAACCATCTCGATTGGGTTTGGGTCTGGTGACTGTGGAGGCCAGGTCATCTGGCGTAGCACCCCATCAATCTCCTTCTTGGTCAAATAGCCCTTACACAGCCTGGAGGTGTGTTTGGGTCATTGTCCTGTTGAAAAATAAATGATGGTCCAAGTAAACACAAACCGGATGGAATAGCATGCTGCTGCAAGATGCTGTGGTCGCCATGCTGGTTCAGTATGCCTTCTAATGTCCATTCCTTGTGTTCTTTAGCCCAAACAAGTCTCTTCTGCTTGTTGCCTGTCCTTAGCAGTGGTTTCCTAGCAGCTATATTACCATGAAGGCCTGCTGTACAAAGTCTCCTCTTAACAGTTGTTCTAGAGATGGGTCTGCTGCTAGAACTCAGTGTGGCATTGACCTGGTCTCTAATCTGAGCTGCTGTTAACCTGCGATTTCTGAGGCTGGTGACTCGAATAAACTTATCCTCAGAAGCAGAGGTGACTCTTGGTCTTCCTTTCCTGGGGCGGTCCTCATGTGAGCCAGTTTCTTTATAGCGCTTGATGGTTTTTGCAACTGCACTTGGGGACACTTTCAAAGTTTTCCCAATATTTCAGACTGACTGACCATCATTTCTTAAAGTAATGATGGCCACTCGTTTTTCTTTACTTAGTTGCTTTTTTCTTGCCATAATACAAATTCTAACAGTCTATTCAGTAGGACTATCAGCTGTGTATCCACCAGACTTCTGCTCAACACAACTGATGGTCCCAACCCCATTTATAAGGCAAGAAATCCCACTTAATAAACCTGACAGGGCATACCTGTGAAGTGAAAACCATTCCTGGTGACTACCTCTTGAAGCTCATCAAGAGAATGCCAAGAGTGTGCAAAGCAGTCATCAAAGCAACAAAAGCAGTCATCAAAGCAACAGGTGGCTACTTTGGAGAACCTAGAATATAAGACATATTTTCAGTTGTTTCACACTGTTTTAATTATAGAATTCCACATGTGTTAATTCATAGTTTTGATGCCTTTAGTGTGAATGTACAGTTTTCATAGTCGTGAACATACAGAAAAATCTTTAAATGAGAAGGTGTGTCCAAACTTTTGGTCTGTAGTGTATGCTTTGCCTTCCAGCAAAAATCAGGTGCAGCTCTTGTCCATATACTGGCTTTAGCGTACACCTTGGAGGTAGGGAGTGTCCAGTACATAATTGGTCTGGGGGCACATCTAAGGCCGCTATTGCATTTCTGAAGAACAGTGTGATTCAGTGGCCAAAAAAGTCTCCTGATCTGAACCCAGCTAAACGCCTATGGGTTATTCTGAAGAGACAAGTTAAGCATCACTCCCCATCCAGCATCCAGGCTCTAAAAGCATGTTGACCAATGGAAAAAGATAGCTGTTGCAATATGTCACCAACTTGTTTATTCCTTACCTAGAAGACTTGGTGCTGTCCTTTAATATCATGGAGGTCATTCAAAATACTACATGTAGTAGTTTTTTCACGTGAGGTGTATTCATTTATATATCAACTAATTTGAGTAAAACTGAAGATTGTGTAATGATGGTTATGTTATTAACCTTACTTCCATGTTGTGTTAAAAAAATGTTCTATGAAACTCAGTCTAGTCAAAATTAAGGAAAGGTAGTGAGGCTTTTCAAAGGGGGGTACTTATTTTTGCTGAGCGCTGTATATAAAATATATGTACAGTGTGCAGAGGTGTATGTGTGACTTATATTCTATACACTGTATATGTAATTTGTATTTTTTATTTTAATATTGAAGAGTTAATGTTACCAGTCTGTCCAAAATATTGATAAACATGAATATTAACCCCTTAACGACCGCCGATACGCCTTTTAACGGCGGCAGTTAAGGGTACTTAAACCGCAGCGCCGTTAATTAACGGCGCTGTGGAAAAAGTGAATAGCGCCCCCCAGAGTCAGATTTTTTCTGGGGCCTCGGTTGCCCGGGGTAGCCGAGACCCCAGAGAACATGATTCGGGGTTTTTTTTTTTTTACCGAGCCCCGGGTTGCGATCGCCGGTAATTAACCGTTTACCGGCGGTCGCAACAAAAAACAAACAAACCGCGATTTCCCATTTAATTCCTCTGTCCTCAGATGCGATCGCACATCAGAAGACAGAGAAATGGGGTCCCCGATAGCCCCCCGATAATCACCTGTCTCCCCCGATGCTCCTCGTGGCTCCCGATGGGCACCGCCATCTTGATCCGTCCGGCACCCGGAAAGTCTTTGGGGTCTTGGCTGCCAGGGGTAGCTGAGACCCCAAAGAACATGATCGGGGTCGGTTTTTACTGACCCCTGTTTTGCGATCGCCGGTAATTTACTGTTTACCAGCAGCCGCAAAACAACGAAAAAAAAAAAAGCGATCTGTCATTCTCTGTCCTCTGATGTGGTCACCTCTGATGTGGACCCTATCATACTTAGCGGTGTCCCTGGATCCTCCTGCGTCCCCTTCTGCCCACCGGCTTCTTCATCCAGAAAGAAAATGGCAGGTGCATGCGCAGTGCGCCCGCCATTACCTACCGGCCGGCAGATGGAGTAGTTGGGGCTAAATTTAGGGTTAGGGTTGGGGCTAAATTTAGGGTTGGGGCTAAATTTAGGGTTAGGGTTGAGGCTAAATTTAGGGTTGGGGCTAAATTTAGGGTTAGGGTTGGGGCTAAATTTAGGGTTAGGGTTTGTTAGGTGTCGAGTTCCCGCCTCTGCACAGGGGGAATCTCGAACCATCTCTGCTGCGGTCTCCCATTCTTCTCCAGCCGCAGTGGAGTCTGCTCAGCGGAGACGTCTGTCCCAGCGTCTTGCTCAGTCTCACTCGGTGCATAGGGTTACTGCTGCTTTTCCAGCTTCTGCCATTGAAGTCAGTGCGGGACAGCGTTGAGCAGACGCTTTTGGGACTAAGTCCTGCTTTTTCCCTTCTGAGCATGCCCTGGGTGTGATCTCCCGTTGGAGATCGAGGGTCACATGCTCAGATGCTGCAGCGGTTCCCATTGGTCCTCCTGGAAGGTCTTGAAGGTGCTAAACTTCTGTGGCAGCTTCCCATTGGTCCTTTATTGGAAGGTCCTAAACGTGCTGCAGCTATATAAGCTTCGCATGACCGCACAGCCATGCGCTAGTGTACATTTGTAAACGTGTGTGTTGTGAGTGAAAGTCGTTCTTTAAAAAAAACCTCCCTATTGGATGACTGTTCGCGGAAGGTGTATGATTGCTGTCTAGCGCCCGACTTATCCAACAGCACGTTACACACCAATACAGCATCTAGTTGCTGTGTCCGTCAGTGCGGCGCTGTGCGCTTTCACAGCGCTTTCCAGACCCAAGCCTGGGTGGTTAGTGGCGTCCGCCAGTGCGGCACCGCACGCACTCTCGTGCATTCTTTAGTTATTATTTAGGTTACGCTGACACCCCAGTTGCGGTGTCGACCGCAAGTAGTCTACTCAGACTCAGATCCCAAGTCTTAGGACTGAGCTCGGAGACTCCTTGCTTGTGCTCTTGTGTGCGGTACCGCGGCCCTGTGACTTAACAGGGTTCGCTTCCTTCACACTGGGTGAGGTTAACCCGTGTATATATTCACATTGTACCGCCATATAGTCCGTCATTACTTGGCAGCAGGTTCCATCTCTGCACGGTGGACCCCAGGCTGCGAACGCACCTTATTCTACCTATGTTATTATTTGGTGCGTTCCGCTAGCCCTAACAGGGTTGGGGCTAAATTTAGGGTTAGGGTTGGGGCTAAATTTAGGGCTAGGGTTAGGCTTCTTTCACACTTGCGTCGGTACGGGGCCGTCGCAATGCGTCGTACCGACGCACGTTGTGAAAATTGTGCACAACGTGGGCAGCGGATGCAGTTTTTCAGCGCATCCGCTGCCCAGTCTATGTCCTGGCGAGGAAGGGGCGGAGTTACGGCCACGCATGCGCAGTCGGCAATGGCGGAAGCGGCGTACAAAAAAAGTTGCATTGAACGTTTTTTGTGACGACGGTCCACCAAAACACAACAGATCCAGTGCACGACGGACGCGACGTGTGGCCATCCGTCGCGATCCGTCGGTAATACAAGTCTATGGCCAAAAAACACATCCTGTGGGCACATTTGCAGGATTCATTTTTTCTCCAAAACGACGGATTGCGACGGATGCCACACGACGCAAGTGTGAAAGTAGGGTTAGGGTTGGGGCTAAAGTTAGGGCTAGGGTTAGGGTTGGGGCTAAAGTTAGGGCTAGGGTTGGGGCTAAATTTAGGGTTAGGGTTGGGGCTAAAGTTAGGGCTAGGGTTGCGGCTAAAGTTAGGGTTGGGGCTAAAGTTAGGGCTAGGGTTGCGGCTAAAGTTAGGGTTAGAGTTGGGGTTAGGGTTTGGATTAGGGTTAGTATTAGGGTTAGGGTTGGCATTAGGGTTACGCTTGGGATTAGGGTTAAGTTTGTGATTAGGGTTAGGGGTGTATTGGGATTAGGGCTAGGTTTGAGGTTAGGGTTGAGATTAGGGTTAGGGGTATGTTGGATTTAGGGTTTTGATTAGGGTTATGGTTAGGGTTGAGATTAGGGTTGTGATTAGGATTATGGATCGGGTTGGGATTAGGGTTAGAAGTGTGATGGGGTTAGGGTTAGAGCTAGAATTGGGGGGTTTCCACTGTTTAGTTACATCAGGGGGTCTCCAAACACGACAGCCAATTTTGCGCTCAAAAAGTCAAATGGTGCTCCCTCCCTTCTGAGCTCTGCCGTGCGCCCAAACAGTGGTTTACCCCCACATATGGGGCATCAGCGTACTCGGGATAAATTGGACAACAACTTTTGGGGTCCAATTTCTCCTGTTACCCTTGTGAAAATAAAAACTTGGGGGCTACAAAATCTTTTTTGTGGAAAAAAAATATTTTTTATTTTCACGACTCTGCATTATAAACTTCTGTGAAGCACTTGGGCATTCAAAGTTCTCACCACACATCTAGATAAGTGTCTTGGGGGGGTCTAGTTTCCAAAATGGGGTCACTTGTGGGGGGTTTCTACTGTTTAGGTACATCAGGAGCTCTGCAAATGCAACATGACGCCCGCAGACCATCCCATCAAAGTCTGCATTCCAAGCGGCGCTCCTTCTATCCGAGCCCCGATGGGTGCCCAAACAGTGCCCCCACATATTGGGTATCAGCATACTCAGGACAAACTGGTCAACAGATTTTGGGGTCCAATGTCTCCTGTTACCCTTGAGAAAATAAAAAATTGCAGGCTAAAAAATCATTTTTGAGGAAAAAGATTTTTTATTTTCTCGGCTCTACATTATAAACTTCTGTGAAGCACATGGGGGTTCAAAGTGCTCACCACACATCTAGATAAGTTCCTTAAGGGGTCTAGTTTCCAAAATGGTGTCACTTGTGGGGGTTTCCACTGTTTAGGCACATCAGGGGCTCTCCAAACATGGTGTCCGATCTCCATTCCAGCCAATTCTACATTGAAAAAGTAAAACGGCGCTCCTTCACTTCCAAGCTCTGCGGTGCGCCCAAACAGTGGTTTACCCCCACATATGGGGTATCAACGTACACAGGAGAAATTGCACAACAACTTTTGTGGTCTAATTTCTCCTGTTACCCTGGTGAAAATAAAAATTTGGGGGCAAAAAGATAATTTTTGTAGAAAAAATGCGATTTTTTTTTTTTTACATTTTTTTTTATTTTCACGGCTCTACGTTATAAACTTCCGTGAAGCACAACAAAATTCATGGTTAAATTTCTGTTTTTACAGTTGTGAAAATAAAAAAATGGTTCTGAAGTAAAATGTTTGCACTAAAATTAAATGTTCATTTTTCCTTCCACATTGTTTCAGTTCCTGTGAAGCACGTAAAGGGTTAATAAACTTCTTGAATGTGGTTTTGAGAACCTTGAAGGGTGCAGTTTTTAGAATGGTGTCACACTTGGTGTCACACTTGGTTATTTTCTATCATATAGACCCCTCAAAATGACTTCAAATGTGATGTGGTCCCTAAAAAAAATGGTGTTGTAAAAATGAGAAATTGCTGGTCAACTTTTAACCCTTATAACTCCCTAACCCCCCAAAAAATGTAGTTTCCCAAATTGTGCTGATGTAAAGTAGATATGTGGGAAATGTTATTTATTAACTATTTTTTGTGACATATCTCTCTGATTTAAGGGCATAAAAATACAAAATTTGAAAATTGCAACATTTTTAAATTTTTTGCCAGATTTCCATTTTTTTCATAAGTAATCGCAAGTAATACCGAAGAAATGTTACTTACTAACATGAAGTACAATAGGTTTTTTCTCAACACACAACAGAACTTTTGATAGTTCTGTGCTCACGCCCCAATATCGTAACACTTTCAAGACTGCTGCATCTCTGTATATTTTACAATTTTTTTTTTTTTACTTTTCATAATCAAATTAATTTTTTGGGGGGCCAGTTTTGCCCAATAATTCTGCACAATTTGATAAAAGGTGCTGATATGATACCTTTTGGCCAAACCCCCCCTCTTTATACAACTACACGTCACCTGATATGTTTCATATATAGGTGCATGTGTGATATATAATATTTATAGATATATTTCTCTCCCTCTTTCTTTCTTTCTTTCTCCTCTTTTTTTTTTCTTTTTCTCTCTTTCGCTCTTTCTCTATATTTCCTTCTTTGTCAGCTAAAAGTGTTGACACCCTTGAAATTGATCCAGAAAATTAAGTACAGTATATACTCGAGTATAAGCCGACCCCCCCCTAATTTTGACACAAAAAACTGGGAAAACTTAATGACTTGAGTATAAGCCTAGGGTGGAAAATGCAGCAGCTACTGGTAAATGTCAAAAGTAAAAATAGATACCAATAAAAGTAAAATTAATTGAGACATCAGTAGGTTGTGTTTTTGAATATCCGTATTGAATCAGGAGCCCCATATAATGCTCCATAAAGTTCATGATGGCCCCATAAGATGCTCCATACGGTTTATGATGGGCTCCATAATTTGTTCCATACAATGCTGCACAAATGCTGATTATGACCCCATAAGATGCTCCATAGACACATTTGCCCCGTATAATGCTCCACAAAGTTGGATCATGGCCCCATAAGATGCTCCATACAGATATTTGCCCCATATAATGCTGCACATGGCCCCATAAGATGCTCCATAGAGATGTTTGCCCCATATAATGCTGCACATGGCACCATAAGATGCTCCATACAGATATTTGCCCCATATAATGCTGCACATGCCCCATACAGATATTTGCCCCATACAATGCTGCACATGGCCCCATAAGATGCTCCATACAGATAATTGCCCCATATAATGCTGCACATGGCCCCATAAGATGCTCCATACAGATAATTGCCTCATATAATGCTGCACATGGCCCCATAAGATGCTCCATACAGATATTTGCCCCATAAGATGCTCCATACAGATAATTGCCCCATATGCTGTTGCTGCGATTAAAAAAAATAAAAAATGACATACTCACCTCTCAGGCCCCCAGCACTTGCTATATTCACCTGCTCCGTGTTCCACCGCCAACCGCCGCTGTGTCTTCCCCATCCTCTGCACTTACTCTCCTGGTGCGGTCCCTGCACGACTGTTCCCCGGCGCCGGCAGCTTCCTCCTGCAGTGAGCGGTCACATGGTACCGCTCATTACAGTAATGAATATGCGGCTCCACCCCTATGGGAGTGGAGTCGGGTCCATATTTATTACTATAATGAGCGGTACAATATGACCGCTCACTGCAGGAAGAAGCTGCCAAAACAAGGGACCGCACCAGGGGCAGGTGAGTAGTATTACGCAGCTCCGCTCCCCCTCCCCTGCCGACCCCTGGGTATGACTCGAGTATAAGCCGACAGGGTTACTTTCAGCCCAAAAAAGTGGGCTGAAAATCTCGGCTTATACTCGAGTATATACGGTATTTCTTCCAGAAAAATATTGCAATTGCACATGTTTTGTTACACATGTTTATTTCCTTTGTGTGTGTTGGAACAACACAAAATGGCAAAGCAAAAAAGACAAATTGGACATAATTTTAAACACATCTCCCAATATTGGCCGGACACAATTGTTGGCACCCTCAACTTAAATATTTGGTTGCACACCCTTTGGAATAAATAACTGCAATCAATTGCTTCCTATAACCATCAGCAAGCTTCTTATATCTCTCAACTGAAGTTTTGGACCACTCTTCTTTTGTAAACTGCTCTAGGACACACCTGTATTTGAAGTGTGCCTTCTCACAACAGCAATTTTAAGCTCTCTCCCCAGGTATTCAAAGGGATTTAGATCCAGACTCATTGCTGGCAACTTCAGAACTTTCCAGCACTTTGTTTCCATCCATCCATGCATGGTTCTTGAAGTGTTTTTTTGGTAATTGTCCTGCTGGAAGACCCATTACATAGGATGCAAACCCAGCTTTCTGACACTGAGCACTACATTATGACACCAAATCCTGTGTTAATCTTCAGATTACCGGTACATGATGGTTTGCACTCAGTAACAGGGGCATCAAGACAACCCCATAACATCTTTGAACCTCCACGATATATGACTGTAGGTACTTTTCTTTGTAGGCCTCATTCCTTTTCCGGTAAAGAGTGGAATGGTGTGCCTTACCAAAAAGCTCTATCTTGGTCTTATCCATCCAAAAGATACTTTCCCATAGAGATTTTGGCTTCCATACAGTCTAGCTGTTTGTGTCTGTGTCAGCAATGAGATCCTCCTAAGGGTATGTGCACATGTTGCGGATTTTGCAGAATCCGCAGGTAAAATGACCGGATTTTGTGCGGATTTCGCCTGCGTTTCACACCTGCGGATTCCTATAAAGAAATAGGTGTAAAACGCTGCAGAATACGCACAAAGAATTGACATGCTGTTGGGAAGTGCCTGAGCAACATGTATACTCTGCTTGTTTGCTTGCTAGTTCTCAGGTCCGCTGTTCTAGTTTGTCTTTCAGTACTTGCCTTTGCCTGCCTGTACACCATCCGTGCTTGCTGTACCCGCCTTTTTACCAGCTGTACCAGCCTGCATCTGCCATTATACCAGCCTGCACCTGCTAGTGCCTATCTGTATACCAGCTGTACCTATATACCAGCCTGCACCACCAGTGCCTGCCTGTATACCAGCTGCACCTGCAAGTGTGCCGTTTCCGCCAGTGCCCGCCTGTGTTAATTCCGTGCCTGTCTGTACCAGCTGAACTTCCCTCCAAGCCGTTCTAGCTTCCTGCCCCTTTGGGGGTCAGCTACCGTGCATCCGAGGTCCGTCCTGGTGTAGCCCATGGTGTCCATGTGGAGCCAAGTCTAACCCCACCATCAGAGGCTCTAGTGAAGAGTCTGGTCTTCACCTAGTTACACCCTTCCAGGGCTCTCTTTGGACCACGGCACAGTGGTCCCACTACCCCCATTAAAGTTTTCTCATGCTATGGAATCCACTAGCTGTCAACCTTTCTCGATGTTCGATTTGTATCAGGAGGTCTCTCGCCAGAAAGACCAGCAGAAGAGTGACCATGGATACGATAACATCTGTGGCTTCATCCACTCCTGTCCAAGCTGCTGCCATCGCAGCCGTGGCTCACCAACCTCCCAGTCGTGTTCCTGGTGCTGGACTCCGTCTGTTGGCCTCAACACATTATGACTATGATACTGCCCTATGCCGATGGTTCATTAACCAATGCACTCTCCACTTTGAGCTCTTGGTACATCTGTTTGCCTGAGATTCCTTTGCACCACCAAGGGACTCTGTATTGGTTAATATATAGCCTTTTTGTCATGTTATAGGTCTACTTATTCTCCTGTTAAGACCACTAGTGACTGGCATTTATGTATTGCATGTCCATAAATGTGGCCTGTACTTGCTCATGTTATAAGGTCTGCTTTCTAGTATATACTGCCCGTGTTGTTGTTTTTGATTTTGTAAAATTGTCATTATAGGTTTGGGTCCAGGGGGGTCTACCTCTTAATGGGGTTTGTTTCTTCATTGTTTTTAAATGTTTTTATTTATTTTTTGTGTGTTTTGGACTCTAATAAAAAAAATTATTATTCTAAAAATTCAATGACATTTGATATGGTTTTCTTGGGTGTTCCCCAATTGGTTATGTGTCCTTTTTCTTTTTTTTTCATAAAGTGGTGTGCATTGTGTCCCATCTTGCCCTGGCCCAGTTCCCTATAGGAGAAAGTGGATTCTTTAATTTCTCCAGTTGTTTCTTGAGGCCTTCCTCAAGGTATTTGATGAGTCTGGTTGAATAGACTCCACAGCATCCTCCCTCCTCAGATTGTGCCAGGGAAACCTCACAGTGGGCAAGTACATCGTCCTATTTCATTCCCTGTCCTCTGAGCTCACCTGGAACAACGAGGTGCTAAAGGCCACCTTCTGGGAGGGCCTTTCAAGGATAATCAAGGACTAGCTGGCCGGCCGTGATATACTTACCTCGCTGGACGACCTAGTGTCCTTGGCAACTTTGATCGACATCAGATTTCAAGGGCACTCCAAAAGAAGACCTGTGCACTTGGCTCCAACCTTTTGAAGTCCGATCATGCCACAGACCTTAGCTTTGGCACCCTCCTCTGAGTTCATGCAAATTGGCCAGATTCATCCGGTCGATCATTATCAGGCGATGCGTCTATTGTGGCAGTCCCAAATATTTAATTCACTCTTGCCTTGAAAAAACTGAAAACTTCAGAGCCTAGGGTCTGCTAGAGAGACTACCTTGTCTGTGAGCAAACTTACAAAATCATCAAGGGATCAAATACTTATTTCCCCCACTGTATATGATGGATGTCTGAGATTATCTAAACTGGTGCTGCCAATGCTAAGCTGCTACTAGGCAATGTAATCTTAGCAGATACTAAGCAGTTTTAGCCTTAGAATAGCTATTTAAAAGAGGCCTAGTGGATCTGGTAATAGCAAGGGGGGAAAGTCTATTTCTTCGTGGATAGCTTGCTGTTCCTATTCAGATGAGTTCACCTGAAAACGTCAACGAGATACTCATTGGCTTTTTCGTGTCCGCTCACCGTATGAATTTGAGAATTGTGATTGTTACGAGCACCCATGGTAAGGCTCCGATTGTGCATTGTGGCGCCCAGACATAATGTGTGTCTGTGATGGTAGCGGACAAAAGACGTTGCTGCCATTACAGCAGTAGTATTGGTGCTTCTCGTATCTTTAAGCTACCACTTCCACTTTTGTAATATTGGTGATGTAATAGTCTGATTCCGGTCTGAAATCTAAAATTTATGTCAGCAGAGTGCCCTCTGTGAAGGAGATTGAGATTCACTAGTAATTCCTTAGCATTACCCCTCCTCACATGTAAAGTGCCATGGAATAAATAGCGCTATAATAATAATAATAATTTCCTACCCTGTCCATATAGTGGCTCCAAGATGAAGGGGGTAGCACAGACAACAGTTGTTCTGTGGCATCCTGTGTAGATTTAGCATCATCACCCAAAGTGAGAATGGAGGCATATAGGCATAAGTGCACGCTCCCCTTTTTCTTTTTGGTCCTAGTGGCCAGGCAGAGAATGATGACAGCTAGATAGCATTTCTGATGAAAATAAGCAATTAACTGTTCTTTAATATGGAAATCTGTGGCGTGGTATCGTTGCATGAATTATCTTGCATAATTTGGTACATAATGGGGACGTTGTAGAGGGTTATTGTTTGTTTGCGATTCTCAGGCTAAACTGTTCGATCTATCCATGCTGTTTCTGACATGTATTGGCTCTGTTTTTGTTTTAGCTCTGGACAGAGCACAATCCAAGAAAGATGCTGGTTTTAGAAACAACTGGAGTTTTGGAAACCTGAGTGAAACTGAAGATATTGTTGAAAAAGAGTAAGTATGGTCCTTGGGATATTTGGAAGAGATTAGAATACCTTTTCAAATTTTTACTTCTCGTTGCCAGTGTACGGCTGTCCCTTTATCTGATTATGCCAAGTAAATCTTTCTGAAAGGGGTTGTCCAGAATGTAATATTGTTGGCCTATCTTTAGGGCAAGTCATCATTATTAGATTGCAGTATGTTTGACACATGGCACCACAACTGTTGAGCTATTAGCAGGTCAAAAGTAAATAGTGAACAAAGCTGTTGTCCTTATGTTGTGTTGTAGCCCTTCTTGGGTACTTCAGCTCAGTCCCTATTCACTTTAATGGGGTTGAGCTGCAGTCCCCCCCCCCCCCAAAATGGCTAATATGCTATGTAGAGTCGTTCACAGTTTACTTTTGGCTGCAGCAGTACTAAACACCTGATCTGTAAGGGTGCTAAGCTGATCTTATGGTGATGATTTAGTATAATATATCAAAGACCTGGACAACTCTTAGCATAACACAACCTAATACATGCCAGTAGTAGGATTATAATTTTTTTTCCTACTATTACCTTATGTTCCCACATGACAGATATGTTGTGGGGGTTTTGTTTATCTTTATTCATCCATATGGTACACACAAGTCCCGTTCAGTTGAATTAAATAGCTAGTTATTTGCAGAAACTTCTGCAATTGTACTCAGGATTTATTGTCTGTATATGATAGTGTCCATTACACCTGGACCTGATATTAAAAAGTGATGCTGTTGTCTAAAGCAGAGGTCCCCAACCGCCGGTCCGCGGACCAGGACCGGGCCGTTGGGGTTTTTCAGCCGGTCCGCGGCGCCGCTGACAGCTAGCTTCGTGGCCCTGCGCCTGGTCAGAGCACGCTCTGTGACAGCTCGCAGCTCCCGGCAGAGAACATTATGCAGGACGGGGCGGGGCGTCAGGCGGGTCTTAGTGACACAGCCCTCCTGCGCAGCATGGTGTGTTCCTGACGGGGTGGGGCGGCAGGCTCTCCTCACTGACACGCCCAGTGGCATATCTAGGGGGGCGCAGCCGGGGCGCAGCCAGCAGGGGGGCGCAGTCGGGCCGCCTCATTCGGCGGTCCGCAGTGTCTCCCCCGGCGGCTGCATTCTGCCGCCCCCGGTCAGGGAGTCAGCTGTTCTCTGTGCCGACTGTCAAGCTGACAGCCGGCACAGAGAAGCTGCAGAGCGCCGGCTCCCAACAAGTGCAGAGGTGGAGGGGAGCCCCTGCAGGGTGGCTGTGACGGGCAGGGAGAAATCCCTGCAGCTCCACTGCCCAGCGATCTGTCTTCCTGCTTCCTCTCACACAGACGCGCCGCTGGATGACGTCATCATTCAGCGGCCGGCTGTGTCAGAGGAAGGCAATGAGATGCTGTGGGAGAGTGCGAGGAGAGGTGAGAGGGGTGTGTGAATGTGTGTGTGAGAATGTGTGTGTGAGAATGTGTGTGATTGTGTGTGTGAGAATGTGTGTGTGTGAGAATCACATTCTCATTATAAATGTCATAATTATATGATAAGTATGCACTAAGCTCCACCCCTCCATAACTCCACCCCCATATGACCAGAGCCCCGCCCCTGCCCCACCCCACCGGGCCATGGAAAACTGGTCTTGCTTAAAGCCGTTCCCTGGTGCAAAAAAGGTTGGGGACCTCTGGTCTAAAGCATTGTGATTTTTCTGCATTTTTAGTGACCCTCAATATGCCTATTAAAGGGAATCTGTCACCCCAAAATTCGCCTATAAGCTAAGGCTACCTGCATTAGGGGCTTATCTACAGCATTCTGTACATCGGGGGGATGTAACCTGAAAGAGAAGAAAAACAGGTTATATTATACTCTCCCAGGGTGCCCAATTCCCTTTAATCCTGCTGTTCTGTTCGATCAAAAATGACCGAAATTGAAATGTGATATCCTGCAGATTTTTTATTATGCAAATCTGAAACGTATGGTCTATTTTCCTCATTTCAGGAGTACTTACTAGGAGTGGTTTTTAGCTACACGCTAAAAATATATATAAAAAAACTAATATTTACAATAATTTTATTTCTTAACAAAAAATAATAGGATTAAAAATTCACACAACACCCAACCACTTGCAAAGAGAGTGGGTCAATAAAAGCCTGGCCCGATGAATGGAGGGTGACGGGTGGGAACAAGTAAATGAAATGTCTGTTCTACACGTCGCTAAAATGCTCCCTGCCTGTCTGCGGAGGTTGGCACCCTCTTGGACGCAATATGGCGCCCCTGCTCCTCAACGGCTAACCCTGTCAGCCCTATGGGTCCCTTAACCGGCCTGGGAATACTAGACTCCTATTGGTATAATTAACCCTGAATTGCCCACACTTTAGGGCCCAAAAATGCTGCACACACCAAATCGATGCCAGGTGGTATTTCACCAAAGTGTCTCAGCCATACTGGCCTGGTCTGACCGTACAATGCCCTATGTATATAGCCGTCCTACTCTGATGGCTGATACACCCTCCAGAGTCCCTAACCGGACGTCCCTGCCTATCAGTGGAGGTTGGCACCCTCTTGAATGCAAAATGGCGCCCCCGCTCCTCGGCGGCTGTCTTTGTTGACCCCTACTGAATCGTTACAAAAAACGGGGATCCTATTAAAAAGGGGTGCCTCGGGCCAGGCTATGCTAGTGAACCATGCCCGCGGACCACTATAAATCCGTCAGACCATAAATAATACAAAACCCAGATTGATAAGAAACACTTAAACGTATTTTCTACGGCTAACCAGACTTAATTGCAATTAATTCAAAAAATAGAGAGGGGTATAACAACTCCAATCCCCAAGTGTACATGCATAGATACAGATCTATTTATTGCACCACATTTCGCCTAGTATCTATACATCAGATAAGTCCTATATTATTAATTGCATCATATTCTTTGGTATACACAGATATCACTTGGTGCAAGCCTATACCCTGGCTGTAAAGCCACAAATGGTGAAAAACCAATAAACCGTTAAAAACACTGATACACTTATCTGTGTTCAGGTCTCGCCTCTACGCGTTTCCCCCAATGATATGGTTCCTCAGGAGGCATATGGGAAAAAGAAATTCTGTGTGCTTGGATCACATCAGAGATATGTGCTGTGCCCGGTTGCAGGTGTAGGGATTACACTGACTGAGATGTCTTTAAATAGCCCCCACCCCAGGGGTAAAGATCAAGAGGCTAATTCATACCTATATGTTATTACTGCTAGGTTGTCCCTATTATGAGACTCGTCTCCGGACTTCGGGCCTGAGCGCCATAGCCGCCATTATTACTGTGTGCTTACTGGCGTCCTCACACTGCACACGCGCTGTTACCAGACCTTAGAGGTCTATTTTCCTAATATCCACTACAGCGCATGCGCTCACGGCCTCCATTTTGTCGTAGATAGTTTTACACCGAGGTCGGCCCATGCCAGTGCGCAGGCGCCGTTACCCTAGCAACAAGCTCCGTGCGCTCATCGCGCCAATTCACAGCTGATGCTTGGCATTGCGCGTCACTGTGCGTGCGTTGTGTGCCTTACCCGCCCACTATATGGGCTCGCAAATACAGGCGCTATGCCGAAATAACAGCCCCGCCTACCGATTTATTGAATATTCATGAACGCCAGCGCGCATGCGCCCTGCACCCAGAGATAAGCCCTATGGGCTCCTAGTGCAGGCGTATCACGCACACTCCAATGAATTGGTGTCCAGAGGGTGAGCTCAAAAGGGGCAAACCCAATGCAATGCGTCTAACGCCCCCTGCCATGCAGACTCATCATATAGATGCACTATTATGTTTATTAAAGATGATACCCTGCAGGTGGGCGCAAATATGCAGGCACCATGTTACACGTACCCTCCGGTCCCTAGTAAAGTGGTACACATATATGGTACATGTCTATAGTCACACACGGCATCAGTCAGCCAATCCTCAACCCACAATTACCTTATCCTAAACAATTACACAATGACTACTTGAAGTTACCCATAAATAATTTGGGTCAAACTCCTATATCCTTATATTACATGCTGCAAACCATCTAATAGGTCTGCACAGCTGTCCTATTCATATCAGGGAAGTGGGGGCACAAAAACGGACCCGGCGAAGACAATTCACACGAAGCAACTATAGGTTAACAGCTCATTAAGTCCTCTCGGGACCACTGACTCCATCCTAAATATCCACTGGGTTTCCTTCTGCAGGATGATCTTATCCCAGTCCCCTCTCCTTCCATATTGGTTTACCACCTCCAGGACACAGAAAGAGTGTACCTTATTATCACCTCGGTGTGTCTCCCAGATGTGACGTGCTACAGGGGTACCTCTGTCATTTTTGATATCTCCCAGATGTTCCCCAATCCTCCTTCTCAATTCTCTTTTGGTCTTCCCTATGTAGTTTTTTGGACATGTACACGTGGCCATATATACCACCCCAGTGGTCTTACAGTTAGCAAAATCCCTGCAAAAAAAGTGTCTTCCATTGGATGCACTGGCAAAACTCTTACATGGTACTATGCATTCACAAAATGAGCAGTTCCCACACCTGAACGTCCCATTAATCCGTCTATCAAGCCAGGTTCCTTCATATTTTGGTCTTTTATAATGGCTGTGTACAAGCCGATCTTTCAAGGAGCGTCCCCTACGAAAGGTGATCTGGGGTCTATTTGGGATGATATCTACCAGAGTTTCGTCCGTTTGTACAATACTCCAATGTTTTTTGAGGACACTGAAAACCCGACTAACCTGATTATCATAAGTTCCAATGATCCTCGGAGTATCCTCAACTTCTGGTTTTTTTTTAGTCTGCACGCTAACTATTACACTTGTATTGTTAGGTCAAAAATGACCAATAGCCTTTCATACTGATCTCCTGCCATATTTTCAGTAAAATAAAGGAGTTATAATTTGTTTTGGGACTATTTATTGCATCTACTACTGTTTATCAAGTTATCCAGTTGCTGTAGGACTTGACACAATGACTAAAAGGGCAAAATGTGAAATGTGACAACTTTTTCACATCCTACAAACTGGGGCAGATGTTGCTGGGTACTGTAAGCAAAAACAAGCCAGAACTGCCGCATGGTATCCTTAGTAAAAGAGGTGTGCATAGTTCTATGTTTTAATTTACTGGAGATAGAACAGTGGTTTCTTACATTGCAAAAAAAAAAAGAAGTCATTCTGATGAGCACGATGCACCATGACAATGCAATAAGTAATTGAGAAGACAGAAAGCCGGACATTTTACATTCCAATACCACAAAAGAGGCCGTTGATACACTTGATCAACTGATAACTACCTATACATGCAAACGAAAAAACTAAACGGCGGCCAATGATTGTTTTTTATAATACAATGGGTACGGAAAGTATTCATACCCCTTTAAATTTGTCACTCTCTGTTTCATTGCAGTCATTTGGTAAATTCAAAAAAGTTCATTTTTTTTCTCATTAATGTACACTCTGCACCCCATCTTGACTGGAAAAAAACAGAAATGTAGACATTTTTGCATGTTTATTATAAAAGAAAAACAGAAATATCACATGGTCATAAGTATTCAGACCCTTTGCTCAGTATTGAGTAGAAGCACCTTTTGTTATTTTAGCTGTGTGCTTAGGGTCATTGTCTTGTTGGAAGAAGAACCTTCGGCCAGTCTGATGTCCAGAGCACTTTGGAAGAGGTTTTCATCCAAGATATCTCTGTACTTGGCCACATTCACGTTTCCTTCAATGGCAACCAGTCGTCCTGTCCCTGCAGCTGAAAAACACCCCCATAGCATGATGCTGCTGCTGCCACCACCATGTTTCACTGTTGGGATTTTATTGGGCTGGTGATGAAAAATGCCTGGTTATCTCCACACATACCGCTTAGAATTATCACCAAAAAGGTCTGTCTTCGTCTCATCAGACCAGAGAATCTCATGTCTCATAGTCTGGGAGTCCTTCATGTGTTTTTTAGCAAACTCTATGCGGGCTTTCATATGTCTTGCACTGGGTAGAGGCTTCCGTCAGGCCACTCTGCCGTACAGACCCGACTGGTGTAGGGCTGCAGTGATAATTGACTTTATGGAACTTTCTCCCATCTCCCTACTGCATCTCTGGAGCTCAGCCACAGTGATCTTGGGGTTCTTCTTTACCTCTCTCACCTAGGCTTTTCTCCCACGATTGCTCAGTTTGGCTGGATGGCCAGGTCTAGGAAGACTTCTGGTAGTCCTAAACTTTTTCAATTTAAGGATTATGGAGGCCACTGTGCTCTTATGAGATACAAAAACCGTGTGCACTACTGGAGAAGAATGGTGCTAGGTTAGGTTCCCACACCTTCATAGACTATAAAGAAAAAGAACCCAGCACTCAACTGATGCTTTAGTGCAATTTTAATCGTAGTAGTACCCAATAAACGTTTCGGTCCTTGAATGGACCTTCGTCAGTAACGTACTGTAGAATAATAGAATAGACCGTATGGTCATAGGGTACAAAAAAGCAGCGTCTTATGTGTGAGTCAGATAGGAGCGGTACTGAGGAGACCGAGCTGGATGGTGGTGCTGTCAGACGCGGTGTCCACCGCGTCTGACAGCACCACCATCCAGCTCGGTCTCCTCAGTACCGCTCCTATCTGACTCACACATAAGACGCTGCTTTTTTGTACCCTATGACCATACGGTCTATTCTATTATTCTACAGTACGTTACTGACGAAGGTCCATTCAAGGACCGAAACGTTTATTGGGTACTACTGTGCTCTTATGAACCTTGAGTACTGCAGAAATTCTTTTGTAACCTTGGCCAGATCTGTGCCTTGCCATAATTCTGTCTCTGAGCTCCTTGGCCAGTTTCTTTGACCTCTTGATTCTCATTTGGTCTGACATGCACTGTGAGCTGTGAGGTCTTGTATAGACAGGTGTGTGCCTTTCCAAATCAAGTCCTATCTTTTTAATTAAACACAGCTGGAATCCAATGAAGGAGTAGAACCATCTCAAGGAGGATCACAAGGAAATGGACAGCATGTGACTTAAATATGAGTGTCTGAGCAAAGGGTCTGAATACTTATGACCATGTGATGTTTTTCTTTTCTAATAAATATGCGCACATTTTTAAATTTGTTTTTTTCAGTCAACATGGGGTGCAGAGTGTACATAAGGCCTGTTTCACACTAGCGTTTCTTCTTTCCTTAAGATCTACATGCGTCTTGCGTACCTACACTACCGTTCAAAAGTTTAGGGTCACTTTTAAATGTCCTTATTTTTTAAAGAAAAGCACAGTTTTTTCCAATGAAGCTAACATTAAATGATTCAGAAATACACTCTATACATTGTTAATGTGGTAAATGACTATTCTAGCTGCAAACATCTGGTTTGTAATGCAATATCTTCATAGGTGTATAGAGGCCCATTTCCATCAACCATCACTCCAGTGTTCTTATGGTACTTTGTGTTTGCTAACTGTAAGAAGGCTAATGGATGGTTAGAATACCCTTGAAAACCCTTGCGCAAGTATGTTAGCACAGCCTAAAACAGTTTGGCTGATTAGAGAACCTATAAACCTGACCTTCCTTTAAGCTAGTTGAGAATCTGGAGCATTACATTTGTTGGTTCCATTAAACTCTCAAAATGGCCAGAAAAAAAGAACTTTCATATGAAACTCGACAGTCTATTCTTCTTCTTAGAAATGAAGGCTATTCCATGCGAGAAATTGACAAGAAACTGAAGATTTCCTAAAACGGAGTGTACTACTCCCTTCAGAGGGGAGCACAAACAGGCTCTAACCAGAGTAGAAAGAGAAGTAGGAGGCCCCGCTGCACAACTGAGCAACAAGACAAGTACATTCATTAGAGTCTGTAGTTTGAGAAATCGACGCCTCACAGGTCATCAACTGGCAGCTTCATTAAATAGTACACGCCAAATGCCAGTGTCATCATCTACAGTGAAGAGGCGACTTCAGGATGCTGGCCTTCAGGTCAGGGTGGCAAAGAAAAAGCCATATCTGAGACTGGTTAATAAAAGGAAAAAGATTAACCCTCCGTCAGGAACAATGGATCTGACAGGCACAGCACTTCTAAATTTTCCTAGTACCGTAATGTTCTGAATTGGTCCTTTTCATTTCTAAGTGGCGAGCCATAACACTGGGACATCGCTGTACATAAGCCAGGCCTGGGTGTCCCCTATTCTTACTATACGGGACATGTCTCATATATTGGGACAGATGCAACGTTTGGCTTATGTCTTATTAGCTCATGTAATGCTTACAACTTTTTTTTTCTTAAACTGCATTGTGACTCTCCTTAGCAGTATGGATCTAGTAGATGAACGGGTAAGGTTGTGCTCCAGGCAGGGTCACTACACTGTGTGCAGAATTATTAGGCAAGTTGTATTTTAGAGGATTATTTTTATTATTGATCAACAACTATGTTCTCAATCAACCTAAAAGACTCATAAATATCAAAGCTTAGTATTAACCCCTTTCTGACCTCGGACGGGATAGTAGGGCCGAGGTCAAATCCCCTGCTTTGATGCAGGGCTCCGCGGTGAACCCACATCAAAGCCGGGACATGTCAGCTGTTTTGAACAGCTGACATGTGCCCGTAATAGGCGCGGGCAGAATCGTGATCTGCCCGCACCTATTAACTAGTTAAATGCCGCTGTCAAACGCAGACAGCGGCATTTAACTACTGCTTCCGGCCGGGCGGCCGGAAATGACGTCATCGCCAACCCCCCGTCACATGATCGGGGGTCGGCGATGCGTCAGGATGGTAACCATAGAGGTCCTAGGGACCTCTATGGTTACTGATCACCGGTGGCTGTGAGCGCCACCCTGTGGTCGGCGCTCACAGCACACCTCCATTTCTGCTACATAGCAGCGATCAGCAGATCGCTGCTATGTAGCAGAGGCGATCGCGTTGTGCCTGCTTCTAGCCTCCCATGGAGGCTATTGAAGCATGGCAAAAGTTAAAAAAAAAAAATTAAAAAAATGTGAAAAAAATAAAAAAATATAAAAGTTTAAATCACCCCCCTTTCGCCCCAATCAAAATAAATCAATAAAAAAAAATCAAATCTACACATATTTGGTTTTGCCGCGCTCAGAATCGCCCGATCTATCAATTAAAAAAAAGCATTAACCTGATCGCTAAACGGCGTAGCAAGAAAAAAATTCGAAACGCCAGAATTACGTTTTTTAGGTCGCCACGACATTGCATTAAAATGCAATAACGGGCGATCAAAAGAACGTATCTGCACCAAAATGCTATCATTAAAAACGTCATCTCGGCACGCAAAAAATAAGCCCTCAACCGACCCCATATCACGAAAAATGGAGACGCTACGAGTATCGGAAAATAGCGCAATTTTTTTTTTTTTTTTTTTTAGCAAAGTTTGGAATTTTTTTTCACCACTTAGATAAAAAATAACCTAGTCATGTTAGGTGTCTATGAACTCGTACTGACCTGGAGAATCATAATGTCAAGTCAGTTTTAGCATTTAGTAAACCTAGCAAAAATGCCAAACAAAAAACAAGTGTGGGATTGCATTTTTTTTGCCATTTCACCGCACTTGGAATTTTTTCCCCGTTTTCTAGTACACGACATGCTAAAACCAATGATGTCGTTCAAAAGTACAACTCGTCCCGCAAAAAATAAGCCCTCACATGGCCAAATTGACGGAAAAATAAAAAAGTTATGGCTCTGGGAAGGAGGGGAGTGAAAAACGAACACGGAAAAACGAAAAATCCCAAGGTCATGAAGGGGTTAAAGTTGGAGTGTTTTTTTTTTGTTTTTTTTTTAGATTTGGCTATCTTAGGAGGATATCTGTTTGTGCAGGTAACTATTACTGTGCAGAATTATTAGGCAACTTAATAAACACCAAATCTATTCCCATCTCAATTGTTTATTTTCACCAGGTAAACAAATATAACTGCACAAAACTTAGAAATAAACATTTCTCACATACAAAAACAAACCCCCCAAAAATTAGTGACCAATATAGCCACCTTTCTTTATGATGACACTCAGCAGCCTTCCATCCATAGATTTTGTCAGTTGCTTGATCTGTTTACGATTAACATTGTGATCACTAATAACGAGTTATACGACACCTTTAGGTGTGTGAGCTCTTCCTCTAGGGAGTTCACAAATCCTCATCTAGGATTGACCTGTTTCTTACAGACATTTTTGCCATAACAAAAATAAAAAAAACTTCCATTTTGGACAAATCAATTTCCGATCACTCCCCAGTTATTACTGAAGTGATAATTGGACCCTCTTTTAAAAATTCAGCTTCGTGGAAATGCAACGGCTTCCTCTTGGGCATTCCAGACTACAAAAAAGAAATTAGTACCTCACTGCTACATTATTTTAAAGAAAACAACAATAGGGAAACTGATCCATTTGTGATCTGGAACGCTCATAAAGCAGTCATAAGGGGGAAATTAATCCAAATTTCAGCCAGGTACAACGCAAAAAAACAAGGGAAAAAATAAAGAATATCCAAGAACAAATTCGCGCAAAAGAAAAGAGCTTTGATGATTCAAACACTAAATCTCAAGAAACTTACTTAGAAATACTAGGTCTAAGACAATTACTAAATAAAGCAATTACGGAAGACTTCGAAAAAATCATCAAGGCATCTAAATGTAAAAATTATTCTGAAACTAATAAACCAACAAAATTTATGTTGGCCAAACTCAAAAAAGAAAGAATCCGTAACAGAATAAATAAAATAAAAAATAATTCTGGAGAAATTAAATATCATCCAACAGATATAGTGGAGGAATTTGCCAGGTTTTACCATAAACTATATAACTTAAAAGACAATCCTTCATTATCTAAACCAAATCCCCAAAAAATAAAGTACTTTCTCAAAAAATTACAACTTCTCAAAATAGAATCTTCAGAATTAGCCAAGCTTACAACTACTATTACTGTATCCGAAGTTATAGAAACAATTAAAAATCTCAAATCACAAAAATCACCGGGGCCCGATGGGCTAATAAATGAATACTATATGACCTTCTCGGAAAATCTTGCTCCCCATATGACAAAAATTTTTAATCTGGCCTCAAACTCTGGGTTTTTTCCTAAAGAAATGCTCGAAGCTATCTTAATCATGATCCCAAAACCCCAAAGCGATCTGGATGAAATAAAAAATTACAGACCAATATCACTTATAAATACAGATCTTAAAGGGAACCTGTCACCCCGTTTTTTGAGATTGAGCTATAAATACTGTTAAATAGGGCCTGCGCTGTGTGTTCCTATAGTGTATGTAGTGTACCCCGATTCCCCATGTATGCTGAGAAATAACTTACCAAAGTCGCCGTTTTCGCCTGTCAATCAGGCTGGTCAGGTCGGGAGGGCGTGGTGACATCGCTGGTTCTTCCTCAGCTTTACGTTGGTGGCGTAGTGGCGTAGTGGTGAAGACACAGCGCGCGATCTGCGCTGTCATCCCTTTCGTCGGTGGGGGCGGCCATCTTCCTGGGGCCGCGCGTGCGCAGATCGAGTGCTCTGCTGCACGGGGCTTCAGGAAAATGGCCGCGGGATGCCGCGCGTGCGCATTAGAGATCGCGGCGGCCATTTTCCCAAAGCCGAGTTTGCATCTCGGCTTTGGGAAAATGGCCGCCGCGATCTCTAATGCGCACGCGCGGCATCCCGCGGCCATTTTCCTGAAGCCCCGTGCAGCAGAGCACTCGATCTGCGCACGCGCGGCCCCAGGAAGATGGCCGCCCCCACCGACGAAAGGGATGACAGCGCAGATCGCGCGCTGTGTCTTCACCACTACGCCACTACGCCACCAACGTAAAGCTGAGGAAGAACCAGCGATGTCACCACGCCCTCCCGACCTGACCAGCCTGATTGACAGGCGAAAACGGCGACTTTGGTAAGTTATTTCTCAGCATACATGGGGAATCGGGGTACACTACATACACTATAGGAACACACAGCGCAGGCCCTATTTAACAGTATTTATAGCTCAATCTCAAAAAACGGGGGTGACAGGTTCCCTTTAAAATCTATTCAAAAATTTTGGCCACCAGACTAAAAAAAATTCTACCAAAAATAATAAATACTGAGCAATCTGGATTTATCGAGGGAAGACAAACTTCTGAAGCCACCAGAAGACTCCTTAACATTTTGAGCAAAATTAATTCTAATAATACTCCTGTCTTTCTGGCTCTTGACGCCGAAAAAGCATTTGACCGGATTAATTGGCAATATCTGAGAATAGTTATGGAAAATTTCGGCTTCAATGAGGAGTGGCTGACATCGGTGTTTGCCCTTTACTCGACCCCAAGTGCAAAGATAAATGTTAATATTAACCTATCAAAGGCACTTCCAATAAACAATGGAACAAGACAGGGCTGCCTGCTCTCTCCCCTTCTATTTGCCCTGGCAATCGAGCCCCTAGCGGAAACAATCCGCATATACAAAAATATCTTGGGAATTGATATAGGACATAAACAATATAAAGTAAGCTTATTCGCAGACGACATGATATTAACTCTTACAGATCCCCTCAATTCTATTAAAAATCTTCTAGAAATATTGGACGAATTCTCTCTGATTTCTCTATTCAAAATAAATAACTCCAAATCAAAAATTCTCCAATTTAACCTACCTGAAGAAAATATTAACTCATTAAAAAAACTAGTAGATTTTACTTGGGAAAAAGACCAGATCCCATATCTGGGTATCCTATTTACAAAGAAAATACATACATTAGCCAATACTAACGGGGAACATATCCTATCTGCAATAACAAAAGACCTCCAATCATGGGGCAAAATCGGCCTCTCATGGATGGGCAAAGTATTGGCAATCAAATCAATTATCCTCCCAAAAATATTATATATTTTCAGAGCTCTGCCATTGAAATTTCCTCCTGATTTCTTTACAAACTGTCACAAAAAAATATTATATTTCATTTGGAATGGGGAAAAAGCGAGGATTTCCAAGGACATTCTTTATAAAAGTAAAAGTAATGGGGGGTTGGGTCTTCCGAATCTATTGGCATATCATAATGCAAATCTAATAAAGCAAAGCCAAAACTGGTTAAATAAAAAAGAGAACCCAGTATGGCTGGAAATGGAAACATCCCTCCTTAAATCAATTTCTTTGGAAAACCTTCTTCTCAAACATATCTTTAACTTAAACAAATATAAATCTAATCATCCAATAATTTCAGCTATCATTCAAACATGGGACCAATTGGCTAATCCCTCTGGAAAAAAGGATAAACATGCATTTGGAGAAAACATTCCAATTTCACTAATAGCCTCAATGTTCGGACATCAAATACCAGACTTATGGGAACAAAAAGGCATAAAAAAATTAGGAGATCTGCTTGCAAATAACAAATTATTAAATTTTTCAGAAATCAAACAAAAATATAACATTCCTTCATCAGAATTCATTCATTATTATATTATTAAAGAGTGTCTTCAAGATTTTGTCTTTAAGGTTCCCCCCAAAACAGAATCAACTTATTTACTAATTAAAAATACTAATCACAAGGTATTTTGGAGTACAAAGTATCTATACAATATCTTTAATAAAGACTACAAATTTCAAAAAATCAAATACCGTATATACTCGAGTATAAGCCGACCCGAGTATAAGCCGACCCCCCTAATTTTGCCACAAAAAACTGGGAAAACTTATTGACTCGAGTATAAGCCTAGGGTGGAAATGCAGCAACTACCGGTGAATTTCAAAAATAAAAATAGATACCAATAAAAGTAAAATTAATTGAGACATCAGTAGCTGCGTTCATATATCCCCATATCTGCCCCATACTGTGCTCTGCTGCGTTCATATATCCCCATATCTGCCCCATACTGTGCTCTGCTGCGTTCATATATCCCCATATCTGCCACATACTGTGCACTGCTGCGCTCATATTGCCCCATAGATGCTCGGTATAAGTCTGTGCCATGGCCGCTGCTGCTGCAATAAAAAAAAAAAAAAGAAGCCATACTCACCTCTCTTGATTGCAGCTCCCAGCGTCCGGTCCCGGCGTCTCTCTGCTCTGACTGATCAGGCAGAGGGCGCCGCGCACACTATATGCGTCATCGCGCCCTCTGACCTGAACAGTCAGAGCGCAGATAGACGCCGGGAAGATGGAGCGGCGCCGGGAAGATGGAGCGGCGCCCGGCGGCTGGAACGTGGACAGGTGAATATAACATACTCACCTAGTCCTGGCGATCCTCGCGCTGTCCCCGCCTGTCACAGCTGTCTTCGGTGCCGCAGCTTCTTTCTCTATCAGCGGTCACCGGCACCGCTGATTAGAGAAATGAATAGGCGGCTCCGCCCCTATGGGAGGTGGAGCCGCCTATTCATTTTTCTAATGAGCGGTCCCATGTGACCGCTGAAGAGAGGAAGAAGCTGCAGCGCCGAAGCCCGTGGGACGGCAGGGACAGCGCGAGGATCGCTGGGACTAGGTAAGTATACCTCAGCGCCCTCTCCCCCTCACCCGCCGACCCCACCGCTACCGTGACTCGAGTATAAGCCGAGGGGGGCACTTTCAGCCCAAAAATTTGGGCTGAAAATCTCGGCTTATACTCGAGTATATACGGTATATGATAAAATGGGGGAAATCATTAAAACTAAATATAAGCAAGGACCAATGAGAAGATGCAATCAAAAACACCTACTCTAACATTTTCCTACAATTACACGAAACATATTATAAGCTACTAACAAGGTGGTACCTTACACCGAACAGAATTTCTCACTTCGGAGGAAACTCCTCGCCTTTGTGTTGGAGGGGATGTGGAATTAAAGGAGACTTGTTTCATATCTTTTGGTCCTGCCCCAAAATTACAAATCTGTGGAACCAAGTATCCAGATACATAGGCACACTTCTAAACAGGGACTATGTCCTTACACCTCAAACAGCACTCCTTTCCATAGATACTGAAAAACTGCATTATTCAATAAGGTTTCCTACAATTCACCTCTTGTTGATAGTTAAGAACAAAATCGCAGCTATGTGGAAGCGATCAGAAGTTCCGAGTTTCTCTAACATTGTGGACAATCTAAATTGACACAATTCATTAGACTTTAAATTCGCAATAGCGAATGGATATTTACACAAATACAATAAAAAATGGAGCATTAACTTCCAAAACCAACAGAATAATCAATAGACTGCAGGAGCTGTTGACGACTTGAATAACTTGATAAATATTAGTTTATAATTACAGTTAAAGAATTTTTTGGGGGCTCTCAATTATTTAATCTCTTTTACATATTTAGGTCAGTGGCCCAAAATTCAAGGTTTAAATTTATGGTTTCTTCTAGGTATGGTATTTACATACCTATTTTTCTCTTCCTCTCCCAGCACCTCTTCCTCACCCCTCCCTTCCTATTCCCTCCCCAATTTTCCTCAGATATGAAGCATATTACAATCTACTGAAAAATGATTTGTTAAAGAATTTCAAAATGTTAATAAAATATTTAGAAAACGATTAACATTGTGTGCAGCAGCCACCACAGCCTCCCAGACACTGTTCCGAGAGGTGGACTGTTTTCCCTCCCCGTAGATCTCACATTTTATGAGGGACCACAGGTTCTCTATGGGGTTCAGATCAGGTGAACAAGGCGGCCATGTCATTATTTTTTCTTCTTTGAGACCTTTACTGGCCAGCCACACTGTGGAGCAGTTGGAGGCATGTGATGGAGCATTGTCCTGCATGAAAATCATGTTTTTCTTGAATGATACCGACTTCTTCCTGTACCACTGCTTGAAGAAGTCTTCCAGAAACTGGCAGTAGGTCTGGGAGTTGAGCTTCACTCCATCCTTTTCTTTATTTTTTTCTTTATCTTTTTTTTTCTTTATATAGCGCTAACATATTCCGCAGCGCTTTACAGTTTGCACACATTATTATCGCTGTCCCCGATGGGGCTCACAATCTAAATTCCCTATCAGTATGTCTTTGGAATGTGGGAGGAAACCGGAGTACCCTGAGGAAACCCACGCAAACACGGGGAGAACATACAAACTCCTTGCAGATGTTGTCCTTTTATGGGATTTGAACCCAGGACTCCAGCGCTGCAATGCTATCCACTGAGCCACCGTGCTGCCCCTTCAACCCGAAAATGTCCCACAAGTTCATCTTTGATACCAGCCCATACCAGTACCCCACCACCTCCACCTTGCTGGCGTCTGATTCAGAGTGGATCTCTCTGCCCTGTACTGATCCAGCCTCTGGCTCATCAAGAGTCACTCTCATTTCATCAGTCCATAAAACCTTTGAAAAGTCAGTCTTAAGATATTTCTTGGCCCAGTCTTGACATTTTATCTTATGTTTCTTGTTCAAAGGTGGTTGTTTTTCAGCCTTCCTTACCTTGGCCATGTCCCTGAGTATCGCACACCTTGTGCTTTTTGTTACTCCAGTAACATTGTAGCCCTGAAATATGGCAAAACTGGTGGCAAATGGCATCTTGGTAGCTTCACGCTTGATTTTCCTCAATTCATGGACCGTTATTTTGTGCCTTTTTTGCCCAACATGCTTCTTGAGACCCTGTTGGCTATAACGCTTGATTGTTCAGTGATCACGCTTCAAAAGTTTGGAAATTTCAAGACTGCTGCATCCTTCTGCAAGACATCTCACAATTTTGGACTTTACAGAGCCCGTCAAATCTCTCTTCTGACCCATTTTGCCAAAGGAAAGGAAGTTGCCTAATAATTAAGCCCACCTTATATAGGGTTTTGATGTCATTAGACAGCACCCCTCCTCATTACAGAGATGCACATCACCTGATTTACTTAATTGGTAGTTGGCTCTCAAGCCTGAACAACTTGGAGTAGGACAACATGTATAAAAAGTATCATGTGATCCAAAAAACAACTTGCCTAATAATTCTGCACACAGTGTATATACGTACCACTGATGAATGGCATCTCTGTTTCTCACCAGTAATCACCAGCCTGCATTCTTCTGGCCTTAGTAAGTGAGCTCAGCTCACTAATGGGAGGCATTACTGCCCATGAAACAAAACCATCCTCTCCTGGATTTTAGGTGTCTTATATTTTCAGCTTACTTTTGTGTTTCATGCATATCCCATCATTTTTTTTTTGTGTTTGTAGTGAAGTTAACTTGCTCCCTATAGAAGATGATGATGGGGCCAACTCAAAAGCTGCAGAACAAACGGCAAGTATCCAGTATGTCTATGTTGTAGCACAAGTCTCATGTACACTGATGTAATACTGACCCGTGCGGTCAGGATCCATAGACAGCTGTGGTCCTGCACTACGTCAATGTGTACGTCATTGCTGTTTTCCATCTCTCCTTCACACACAAACTGCCTGGTTATCAAGCTATATGAGGCAGAATTCTGGCATAGCTCGCATCATAGATCTGTCTGTCATGTACCTTATTTATAATGTGTTTTAGACACTTTTTATGACTTTTTCAGCTGAAAGACGTGGTGTAACATGCGTCACAATGCTCTATAACTGTGCTGCACACTTAGACACAAATTAAGCCAACTGATGGTCTAATTAGGCGTACACCATCTATCTTGATTATTTTACAGATTTAACAACTGGCAGGAACCACTTTGATAAATCTGGTCTAAAGTTTGGCTGACAAAAGGCCCCCATATACATTAAACTAACATTGGCCAAACCCACTGATATCGGTGGGCTCAGGCTGCAGTCCAGTGTGTCTGGGGGGCCCCTGACGTGTGCAATTTTGGACTGCAGGTCCTTTTGTTCTCTTATTATGTAAGCCACTGCAAGAGATGTGTATGGGGACTTTAGCGTGAGACCGTTTTGATAAATATGCCCCACAGTGTTTTCTATTTTGGTATATTTTGAACAATTTTTTCCTGGCAATTTACAAATTCTAAAGAGAAGCCTTTGGGAGTAACATGCCACAGAGAGCAAGCTGTGTTTCTTATTTATGTGTGGTAAATGCATGATTGTAGCATACAAATTACCGTACCTACAGGTCTTTATTACAGGAACATTCTTATACCATGTCAATTCAGCACATGTATTAATGCAATGTGCATGGACAGTATAAAAGTGTTTTTTATGCATTGCCTTTTAATACATTTTTTATTTTTATAGTCCAGTCAACTACGGTCCAGAACTGTTCATGTTACAGGGGACTCGTATAGGACATATGAGAAAAGAGGCAAACCACTTTCTTTAAGACCTAGTAAAGGCAATGCAACAGGAATGAATATGCTAGGAGCAAGCAAGAAACTGGGGTAAGCATTTTGTTATGTACAGCTGGTTGGCCTACAGTCAGGGCCAAAGGTGTTGGCACTTTTTAAATTGTTTTAAGAAAATGAAATATTTCTCCCAGAAAATTATTGCAGTTACACATGTTTTGTTTTACACAGGTTTATTTCCTTTGTGTGTATTTGAACAACACAAAAATGCAAAGAATAAAAGGCAAACTGGACAAAATTTCACACAAAACTCCAAAAATGGGCCAGACAAAATTCTGGGTTAACAACCTTGTTTCAAGCATGTGATGCTCGTTCAAAGTCATCTGTGGCAAGTAACAGGTGTTGACAATATGAAAATCACAGCTGAAACCAGATAGAAAGGGGGGAAGTTAACTTAATCTCTGCATTGTGCGTCTGTGTGTATCACAATAAGCATAGAGAACAGAAAGAGAAGAGAGCTGTCTGAAGACTTGAGAAACAAAATTGTTGAAAAATATTAACAATCTCAAGGGTACAAGTCCATCTCTAAAAGATCTTGATGTTTCTTTGTCCACAGTGCACAATATAATCAAGATATTTACAACCCATGGCACTGTAGCTAATCTCCCTGAACTTTGACGGCAGAGACAAATTGCAGAAAGGTTGCAACACAGGATAGTCTGGATGGTGGAAAGGCAGCCCCAATGAAGTTCCAAAGAAATTCAAGCTGTCCTGCAGTCTCAGGGTGCATCAGTGTCAGTGAGAACTATCTGTCGACATTTGAATGAAATGAAACGCTATGGCAGGAGACCAAGGAGGACCTCACTGCTCACGCAGAGACCTAAAAATCTAGACTGCAGTTTGCCAAAATGTATGTGAGTAAGCCAAAATCTTTCTGGGAAATCGTCTTATGGCCACATGAGACCAAGATAGAGCTTTTTGGTAAAGCACATCATTCTACTGTTTACCAAATACAGAATGGGGTTCACAAAGAAAAAAAAAACATCCCTTTGTGCAAGCCATCATGAAATCTGAAGATTACCAAAGGATTGTGGGTCGCAGTGTAGTGCCCTGGGTTTGCATCCTAGGTTATGGGTCTTCCAGCAGGACAATGACTCCAAACATCCTTCAAGAAGCACCCAGAAATTGATTGAAACCAAGCACTGGAGAGTTCTGAAGTGGCCTGCAGTGAGTCTGGATCTAAATCTCATTGAACACCTGTGGAGATAGAAGGCACCCTTCAAATGTGAGAGACCTGGAGCAGTTTGCAAAAGAGGGGCCTAGAATTCCAGTTGAGAGGTGTAAGATGCTTGTTGATGGCTATAGGAATTGATTTCAGTTATTTATTCCAAAGGGTGTGCAACCAAATATTAAATTGAGGGTGCCAACATTTTTGTCTAGCCCATTTTGGGGGTTTTGTGTGAAATTATTTCCAATTTGCCTTTTTTTCTTGTGTTGTACAAATACACACAAAGGAAATAAACGTGTATAACAAAACATTTGTAATTGCAATAATTTTCTGGAAGAAATACTTCTTCATTTTCTGGATCAATTTCAAGAGTGCCAACACTTTTGGCCATGATTTGTGTTACTTGCATGTAGCAGCATTTCTTGTCTTTGTATCATAGTTCTGGTTAGTTTACTTTGAATATACTTCCAGTATGTGTTTTGAATGGGAGAGATGCTGTGCATGAGAAAATAATATGAAACCACTCCCAATAATTTACACCAACCTTCTAGCAAAATCATTTCTTGTTTATTAACAGAATTAAAAGGATTTGCGCATCTCATTAAATTGGTGAAATTGTGCTTGTACAAGCAAGAATGGAATGATTTTTAATTCAAAAGGTTACAACTCATTGCCACCTTATTGTGAGATTACTGGCCACCTCGTAGGTGATCGTTATTGTACGTAAGGAGCACGCACTTGAAAGCTGTAACCGGTGCTCTGAGACTGGCCGGATCTCTGTATTCAGTTACTTACAGCGTCCCCGCAGTCGTCGGATAGCGCACAGTTGGGGCCGAGTAGCTGTGAAAGTGAGACAACGTCTTTAAACCGAAATGAATTCTGCTCTGAGATCAATTCTTTGCTTGTCTCTGGAACAACACCTTTGAATTTGGTATAATCTGAAAATTCAGCAGTATAAAAAGTAGCAGCATGCTGATTTGGTTATGGGTATGGTTACAAATTAGACTTCTTGCATCCATTCAATATAAGAAAGCCATGTCTAGCCTAAGACCACATTCATAGACAGCTGCGTAAATGAAGTGTGTCTACATGTACGACAACTTGTCCACTAAGAACAGACACTGGCAGCTCCGTGTGGGAGACTGACTGGGGTCTTGCCAGTCATTTCTCCACTTGACCTGGCACATAATTTTCCTTAAAACGAATCTATCACGTTTATGCTTCCCAGTCCGAGTGCACTGTAAGGCCCGTCCCACACGTCCAGATAATTCTGGTACCGGAATTATCCGTGTCCGTGTGCTTACGTAGCACATCAGTGTGGCACACGTGCGGCAGCCGTGTGCCGACTGAGGACCACACGGACCGTGCAGGAGACAGCGCTACAGTTAAGCGCTGTCCCCTGCGTGCGGTGCTGAAGCCGGTATTCATCCCTTCTTACCAGCAGCGTTCGCTGGAGAGAAGGGAAGAAAAGTCTTTTTTTTTCTTTTCCCTTAAAAATAAAGTTTGTGCGTCCCCTCCCGCCTCCCATCCCCTGTGCGCCCCCCCGCTTGCCAGGAAATACTCACCGACACCCAGCTCCAGCGATGTCTCCTCCTTGACTTTAATGGGTCCGTGTGATCCGTGCACTCCCACGAACACTGACATGTCTGTTTTCCAAACGGTCCGTGAAAACACGCTGACATGTGCAGAGACATAAAATCTATGTAACTTATATGTTTGGAAATGGTAATGGATCTCTACATGTAATACATTTTGCCAGCTCATTTTTCCAGGTCATCCCTCCTGACAGCACTATGGAGGTCATCCTTCTTATCCTTGCTGGGACAGGAAGCGAGAGGTTAAAAGGGCCCTCCCATCTCCACCCCTCAGTGTCTTTTCGAAACATTACAAATTAGAAGTAGTCTCAGGACGGGTTGCCTTCAGTAGGAAGGTTCTTCATGCAGTGGTCCCACCCTAACGCCATACTTTGGTATTCTCCATAGTGCTGTCAGAATTGATGACCTGGAAAACGGTAATTAGACTTACCGATAACTGTATTATCCAATGACAGCACGGCTAGTTCCCTCCCCTTGAGAAATTCTATACTTCTGTGATGTAACGTTTGTATAAAGAATGGTCAATAAATTCTGTTGCATCCATCCTTGTGTGGCACTTGGAATAGACACTGAGGAGTGGAGATGGGATATGTCCTTTTTAACCTCTCATTGTTTCCTGTCCCAGCAAGGATAAGAAGGACGACCTCCATAGTGTTGTCAGGATGGATTCTTGGAAATACAATCACCGGTAGGTCTAATTACCGTTTTTTCCCTATCACAGGGAGAATGCCCAGAACATTCCCCACTGTCCGGGGACTATGTTGCAGGGAAGGTTATTTCATCACATAAGTATCACTCAGACGGGCTTGAAAACAGCTGCACAGAGGTAGGATTCGAATTTTGGGCCTGATTCATTATTGCTTTTTTTTTTCTTTTTTCTTTTTCATATTGTCTACATTTTGGTGCTTTTAGCCTGAATTTGACTTGTGCCAAATTCTTCTTTTAATTTGCACCTTTTTAACCTTTTCATGACCAGAGCTTTTTGTGTTTTTCGTTTTTCACTCCCCTTTTTTCCAGAGTTACAACTTTATTTTTCCGTCAATATGGCCATGTGAGGGCTTATTTTTTGCGGGACGAGTTGTACTTTTGAACAACATTGGTTTTAACAGATCGTGTACTCGAAAACGGGAAAAAAAATTCCAAGTGTGGTGAAATTGCAAAAAAGTGCAATTCCACACTAAATTTTTGTTTTGCATTTTTGCTAGTTTCACTTAATTTCTAAAACTGACCTGCCATTATGATTCTCCAGGTCGTTACAAGTTCGTAGACACCAAACATGTGTAGGTTTTTTTTAATCTAAGTTGTGAAAAAAAAAATTCCAAAGCTTTCTAACAAAAAATAAATTGCGCAATTTTCCGATAATGGTAGCGTCTCCATTTTTCGTGATCTCCGGTTGGGTGAGGGCTTATTTTTTGCGCGCCGAGCTGATGTTTTTTAATGATGCCACTTTCGTGCAGATACGATCTTTTGATCGCCCATTATTGCATTTTAATGCAATGTCGCTGCGACCCAAAAAAATGTAATTCTGGCGTTTAGATTTTTTTTTTCTCACTACGCCGTTTAGCGATCAGGTTAATCCTTCTTTTTTATTGATAGATCGGGCGATTCTGAACACGGCTATACCAAATATGTGTATGTTTGATTTATTTTATTTGTTTTGTTTTATTTTGAATGGGGCGAAAATGAGGTGATTTGAACTTTTATGTTTTTTTTATTTTTTTTAAATATTTTTAAAAACATTTTTTTTACCTTGGCATGCTTCAATAGTCTTCATGGGAGGCTAGAAGCTGCCATAGCTCAATCGCCTCTGCTACATAGAGGCGATACTCAGATCACATCTATGTAGCAGAATTACTGCATTGCTATGAGCGCCGACCACAGGGTGGCGCTCATAGCAGTCCGACATCAACAACCATAGAGGTCTCAAGGAGATCTTTGGTTGTTATGCCGACAAACTGATGACCCCCAATCACGTGACGGGGGTCAGCGGTGCACGTATTTCCAGCCCGATGGCCGGAAGCGCGCGGTAAACGCCGCTGTCAGTTTGACAGCAGCATTAACCAGTTAATAGGCACAGGTGGATCGCGATGTCTTCCGCGCCCATTGCAGGCACATGTCAGCTGTTCAAAACTGCTGACATGTCCCGGCTTTGATGCGGGCTCAACACCGGAGCCCAAACCAAAGTTGCCATTGGATGTACTACCCCGTCCAATGGCAGTAAGGGCTTAAAGTTCTAAAGAGAACCTATCATCATGATTGAGCATGTGAAAGTAAAAGCATGGCTATAATGGCGCTTTCATACTGATTAAATAATGCCTATAGTGAAGAAATCTGCTTCTTGGTTGTTCTTTAACTCTTTCATGACACAACGTATATTTGTCATATGTCGTGTTCATGTTTTTTATGGGGCCTCCGACGCTGAGCCCGCATTTTTCTCTGCACATGATTTAGTCAGCTGTCATGTGCCTGTAAAAGCCACTGGTGAATCCAACCTTTGATGATGAGATTTAACTCCAGCAGAAGTGCGTCATTCTGGCCGCCCCTTGATCGTGGGGCGCCCATGGCTTTTCAGGACAGCCGGGTGTATTCTCCAGAAGCCCCCCGTACCTGTCATTACGATACTACTGCAAACACGGCTTGTGGCTGGTGTTCTTAGGAGATTGTGATTTTTGCTGAAGCACTGCTATGTATAGCACATGCGATCGGACGACTATTACATTCAGTAAAAAGTGAAAAAAAAAAGTTTTTAAAACTATGTAAACAATTAAAAAACACAAGTTCAAAGTTCCTTTTACCTCACTGAAAATAAAACAAAAAAAAAACTCATGAAAACCCACATTTTTGGTATCATTGAATTCAGAAATGTCTGATCCATCAAAATGTAAAACAAATTAGTCCGATTGGTTAATGACGTAAGAAGATAAAAAATCAAAATGCTATAATTGGTTTTTTTTGGCTACAAATAACATGGAGTCATATGGTCCAAAATCAAATCTAACAAAGTGTATTTAGATATGTACAAAAAAAAAAGACTATGCATAAACATTGAAATACAAAGTACCGAAAAAGTAGATAGATGGACACAGGTGTAAGGAACATGCTGTCCCCAAAACAGTGTGCAGTGGGTGGGAAGACAAATGTGTTGCCTGAAACTGCATAAAGTGTTAGTGCTCATATAATCAGTAGCATCGTACTACATAAATCCACATGAATAAACCTCCAATACCCATATATCCAGTTTGTTATAATTTCATGATTGAAAAGGAGTATCTCATTAGTGGCAAAAGGACTCAGTGATAACTGAAGGTGTGTATACCACTTTAAAGGGAACCTGTCACCCCGTTTTTTCAAGAAGAGCTAAAAATAGCGTTAAATAGGGGCAGAGCTGGGCTTTACATTAGTGTATTTTGGAGCCTTTATTCCCCACCTATGCTGCCGAAATACCTTTGTAAAGTCGCCGTTTTGGGCTGTCACTCACGTGGAATGCCACGCGTGCGCAGATGGAGATCGCGGCGGCCATTTTCCTGCAGCCGAGATGCGAACTCGGCTTCAGGAAAATGGCCGTCGAGATCGCCATCTGCGCACGCGCGGCATCCCGCGGCCATTTTCCTGAAGCCCCGGAAAGCCGGGAAGAACCATCTGCGCACGTGCGGCCTCACAAAGATGGCCGCACCCACCGATAAACGGCTGAATAGCGCAAATCGCGCTATTTTCCTTGAAGCTGCGCAGTGGATTCGCCACTTGGACATGCGCACACCACTACGCCACCAACGGAGATCTGGGGGAGAAACAGCGCTGTCACCACGCCCATATGACCTGACCAGCGTGAGTGACAGCCCAAAACGGCGACTTTACAAAGGTATTTCGGCAGCATAGGTGGGGAATAAAGGCTCCAAAATACACTAATGTAAAGCACAGCTCTGCCCCTATTTAACGCTATTTTTAGCTCTTCTTGAAAAAACGGGGTGACAGGTTCCCTTTAAGGAGATATTGAAATAAAAATATAGTATACGCACCTTTAGTTTTAACTGAGCCCTTTTGCCGTCAGTAGGAGTCTTTTTTGTACATATTTAAACAAACTTTGTTATATTTGATTGTGGACTGTAAGACTCCATGTTTTTGTAGATTAAGTTCTAATGGAAGAGTCCTTGATTCTGAACTATTTTGGCACGTTATAATATTAGGTATAGGGCCTAATTTAGTGTCATGCTATGTACTCTGTTCTATTGATTCCATTGATAATTATTTTTTTTTGGCTGAACATAGAGAAAAGCGGAGGGCACCACTAGATATATGTCTAAATAATTACATGCTGGGGCTCACCAAGGACTTGAAAAGCTACAATTAGACCAGAAAGAAAAAAAAAAAAAAAAAAAAGATCATGTCCATAAAAATGGGAGCACCTCAGACAGATAAATAAAATGCAAAGTTTTTATTATATATCAACAAGATAATATACCACACACAAAAAACATAGAATATAAAAACATTTAAAAGTGCAAAGTGCAACAGACAAAAAGAAAAACACAGCAGTCATATCCTAATATAGGGAAAATGACAACCCACAACCCTATCTTCTCCCAAGATAACAAGGATATATATATGTACACAAACGTGGTAACCCAAAGAACAGTTCCGCGATCACATATACTATGTAGATAAACAATAGGAAATTCTCAACCTCAGAAGGGACAATGCAGTGCATACAAGCGCATGTCGCTACTTGATATCACAGTACCATATAGACCTACAAAAACAACCAAAATGTAATGCTCACCGGCACGTGCAATCCCATGCCTGGGCAGTTGTTGAAACAAGGCTCCTAGCACCTAGGTAAAGAGCATGCTGGACACAATGGTCACATACATGTCAAAATTAAACAGGAGCCCACACTGCAAAAAGATCCATAGGCATATGAGAGACCGGATCGTATGCAGGTAACAGAGGGAGAAACATGGGAGAGAAGAAAATGGGCTGTGGGGTGCAACCCACGCGTATCGCCGCAGCTGTGGCAGCACCAACATTGCAATAAAATACAATAAGAGGCGATGAAAGCATCGTACTTACCCTAAAATGGTATCAGTAAAAACGTCAGCTCAGGGCCAAAAAAAGAAGCCACTATCTAGCTCCAGATCCCGAAAAATGCGAACGTATGGATCTTGGAAGATAGCGACAAATTGAAAAACTTTTTTTTCATACAAATTTTGATATTTTATGCTTCTTTGGTATCTGCGTGCTGTTAGTGACCTGGATATTGCCAGGTCAGTTATACTATATAGTGAACATGGTAAATAAAAAAACAATTGTGGAATTACACTTTTTTGCATTTTCATCACTTTTGGAATTTTGTTCCCATTTTGCAGCACACTATATGTTAAATCAGTGGTGCCATCCATGAGTACAACTCGTCCGGCGAAAAACAAGCCCTCATAAGGCTATAGTGACGAGAATTTAACAAAGTTATGGCTCTTGGAAAAAAGGGAAGGAAAAAATGAAATCGAAAAATGGCCATGGCATGAAGGGGTTAATCCACAGTTGAGGTTTTTGTGTAATAACCTTTCGGTGAATAGGGGCGGGACTATGGGTAGGTTCTTTGGTTATGGTTCTTGCACAGATTAATCTCCCTGTTATATTCAGGAAAATGGTGGCGGCGCATGAGCAGATTCATCTCCTGGGGGTTTTCAGTAAAATGGTGCTGGTGCATGCACGACGAGCCGAGATCTCAACCTGAGCATGCACCTTCACCGGCGCCATTTTACTGAAGACCAATGGGGGGATGAATCTGTGGATGAGCTGCCCGCAGCGACGGCGGCACTGGCACAAATTCTAGAAAAGGAGGAAGATACAGACACCAAAGCCGAAGACCCTACCCACAATCCTGCCTCTACGCTCCAAGAGGTTATTACATCCAAACTTCGAATGTGGATTAAAGGGCAACCAGAAAGCAGTTTTCTTCAGTAAAATTATCTATAGAGTCTGTATTGCAGTGCCATTATGGCCATACATTTACTGTAACATGCTAAACATGATGACCGGTTCTCTTAAAGGTCTTTTTGTATGTGTTCACTTTTTTTTTCTCTGTTCGCCGATGTGGGTGTGACTTTTGTGTACCAGATATTTGTGGCCGCTTTATTGATTGTGACTTTAAAACCTCTCAGTTTTTGAATAAATGCTCTAGTTTTAACCATTAACTAATACGACTAAACCAAAAAATGAAAAGTAACTTGAAAAATCACAAATGATGTGTTTAATTGTGAAAGCTAGAAGGGCATAAGTATTTGATCCCTTGCTGATTTTGTAAGTTTGCCCACTGACAAAGACATGAACAGTCTATAATTTTAATAGTAGGTTTACGAGGTGAGATTTTGTATGGTGCCCCAGTTCGATGTCGATTGATAGTCGTTTTGTATTTATTATATTTTCTTACTATTGCACTAACAGTTGTCTCCTTCTCTCCCAGCATCTTACTTATGGTTTTGTAGCCCATTCCAGCTTTTGCAGGTCTAGGGTCTTGTCCCTGACATCCTTATAAAGCTCTTTGGTCTTGCCCATGTTGTAGAGGTTAAAATCTGACTGATTAATTGAGTCTGTGGACAGGAGTCCTTTATAAAGGTGACTATGTAACACAGCTGTCTTTAATGCAGGTAACAAGTTAATTAGGAGCGTCTAACTGGTCTGAAGGAGCCAAAACTTTTAATGGTTGGTAGGGGATCAAATACTTATTTCTCACTGCAAAATGCAAGTACATTATATAATTTATACAATGCGATTTTCTGGATTTTATTTTTGATATTCTATCAATGTTAAAATTAACCTACCCTTAAAATTATAAACTGTTCCTCTCTTTATCAGTGGGCAAACTTACAAAATCAGCAAGGGATCAAATACTCATTTCCCCCACTGTATTTTCATTTTTTATGTTCCTCATTGGTGTTTTGCATATGTAACCTTCTTGTAGAAAGCTCACTTGGTATATGATAGATTGTAAAATCTCTGGTGCGTAATAAAACAACGTTGGTTATAAATGTAATTGGCAATGCATTTGGGATCTGTATGATGTTCTACCTCTTGTTCCACCTCTGTGCCAATATCTGTGTATCTTTTATGAGCTCCATATTTTTTCTGAAGCATTTTATAAAGCATTTGTTCACAACCTAGCACATTTGATGAGGTTTCCTTTCTTTCTGCAGAAAACATGCAGCTTTTTTTAACCTGTGATTTTTTTACAAACTTTTTAAGATGTCAATTTTTCAGCGTTTTTACTGCCGTTTTCCTCATTAAGGTCAAAAGGAAATGGCATCTGAAAGGCCCCCAAAGTGCGTGTAATTTATGAAACGGTTTTCTGGCCTTGTCTGTGTTTTTTATGCATCGAAAAGTGTGACCATACCCTTAGGCTGTGTTCCCACGATGCTTTCGCAAAGCATTTACTTTAATTGATTCTCTAAAAACATAGTAAAAATGCAGCGATTTAGCCTCTTTTTGAAAAAGATTGCAAAAACTGTTTCAGAAACACTGCTATAGGCTTCTTTCCTACTGCAGTTTGCAGTGTACCAAAAGTTTCCAGCTTATACTTTATATGCCTCCATAGGCCGCTCTATTCACATCTACTGTATTTTTTGGATTATAAGACCCCCTTTTTTCCCCAAAAATTTTGGGGGAAATTAGAGATGCGTCTTATAATGCGTATATACCTTACCGATACCGTTGCTGCAGGCCGTAGGCTGAAATGAGGGGGTGCCCGGTGCTGCCGGGGGCTCTGCCGACATTTTATGAAAGGCCAGAGCCCCCCGCAGTTCCATGGTTTCCTGTGCGGTGGACTCCGGGAAAATGGCCGCCGGGGAAGGGGCGCATGCGCAGATGGAGATCTCGGCACCAAGATCTCGAAAGATGAGATCTCAGCGCTGAAATGGATTATAAGAAGCACGACCATTTTGTTAAAAAAAATAAAAAATGTTTTTCTCCTCAAAATTTGGGATGCGTCTTATAATCAATAAAATATGGTACGTCTTTTTGCTTGCACTAGTCTATAGTGCCAGCCAGTTAAATAAAATGTGTGCACAGTGGTATTGTACACTTTTTTTTTTTTTTGCGCAAAGGAGTTGTATTTGGCATGTTGGCAATTTTTTACCAGCATATACTTTTAATAGAAGAAATAACAGTGTGAAAACATGCGGGTGTGTCTCAAATGTCATCACTTGTTTGTAACCGTGACATCTACAGAAAAAGTTTGGCAGAAACACAATCCAAAGTTTCCCTAAAGTTCTCTGGGCTTTTTTTTTTTTTTGCCATATGACTGGGGTTTTGTAAAACGACAATCTGCAAGGTCCTTAGGTTACTATCCTGCAGGGATACATATCTTACACTGTTTTCTCTTTTTGCATTTTAAGCAGTCTGGAAAGACGGGAAAGGTAAGCGTGGGTTCTAGATGTAAAGCATGCCGCATTCTTTCCCTCTATATATTTGTTTTCACTTAGGACAGAAGTGACCCTCCTGCCTTTTTGGTGTTTCATTTCTAAGCGTGCTTGCTTTTTATTTTTTCCACCATGTTTTATTAATTTTGTTTATATTATTTTTTGTTTTGCAAAGGAAAGAATACCCTCCACATGTTCAGAAGGTAGACATTGATGCAGTTAGGGTGTCAGAAAGACTGGGTAAGTTTTCAATGCTCTTTTTGTAAACCTAAAGAAAACTGGACTCGCCTTCAGGTTTTTAGAAGATTTTGCTGACCCAGTTTTATGGTTAAGATGAAAGTTGCAGGAGTAATTTCCATCACACGTTCTGCGAGTGGAATCTGTCTATTTAGTTGTTCAAAGATGGCATGCGTGACCAAAAGGCCAAGTTTTTTTCTTGAGGAAATTTCCAAAGGGACCAACCCACTCATTTATCATTCTGGGGGCTCATTCACACCTCAATTTTTCATATATGAGTACTATCTGTTTCTTTTTATAGATAGCACTCATATCCATGACAGTCTATGGGGCTGTTCAAATGTCAGATTTTTTTCCTCTCGCAGAGACATGTCCAATGCTGATCCAAGTGTTGGATCAAAATCAGAAATGCAAGTCTATGGGTCAATGAAAAAAATCTGACCGCTTTCTGATGCCATCCATGTGCTGTCTGATTTTCACCGACTAAACTGATCTGTTGAGAGTTGTAGAAATACAAGTTTCAGTAAACTGCTGTATAATATGTGGCATAATTATTAGTCTGTGTGTTTTGAACTTTTATTAGCATATGATCTTAATTAACTTGTGCTTTTTCTGTTTGACTTGGGAGCCATTTACACTCCCATCTAGCCAGAATGTGTAAGGGATCCTAAAGGGAATCTGTCAGTAGGATCAACCCTCCTGAGCCGTTTATGGGCTTCCTGGTCTTAGAAAGCTGAATAAAATGATAAGAGCAGTGAGACTATGGAACTCTCTGATGTATGATGTAATGAGCGATTCATTACTTAAATTTAAGAGGGGACTGGATGCCTTTCTTGAAAAGTATAATGTTACAGGTTATATATACTAAATTCCTTGTTAGTGTTGATCCAGGGAACTAGTCTGATTGCCGTATGTGGAGTCGGGAAGGAATTTTTTCCCCAATGTGGAGCTTACTCTTTGCCACATGGGGTTTTTTTGCCTTCCTCTGGATCAACATGTTAGGGAATGTTAGGTTAGGCTATGGGTTGAACCAGATGGACTTAAAGTCTTCCTTCAACCTTAATAACTATGTTTTATTCTAGAGAAATCCACATTTTTCCTAATATGTAGATGAAAACAAATTTGAGCCGAAGCCTATGTTGACTAAGTGCAATGCATATGTGTGCATTCTCACTGTGGCCACTTATCAGAACCTAAAAGAAAACAAAATGAGCCAATGCCATGTAATAAGTAAATTAATAAGTAGTAATAGTACATGTAAATAACAAAGGTTATTTTAACACTGTTTTTATTAAAAAAAAAGTGTAAAAGCCATCCCATCACGGCAAGGTTTTCCCAATCTCATATCTCCGTGAGAGTCTCCCTCCAGAGCTTATTTTAACCCCTTTCTACCATTGGACGTACTATTCCGTCCATGTGGGGTGGGCCCTACTTCCCATGGATGGAATAGTATGTCCAGCGTGATCAGCCGCGCTCAAGGGGCTGCGCGGCCGATCGCGGCCGGGTGTCAGATGACTATTGCAGCTGGCATCCGGCACTATGTCACGGACCGCTCCTGCCACATTAACCCCCGGAACACTGCGATCAAAGATGCAGCATAGGGAAGCCTCGCGCAGGGAGGGGGCTCCCTGCGTGCTTCCCTGAGACCCTCTTAGCAACGCGATGTCAACGCTGAAAATGTAATATTCTCCCGCAAAAAACGAGCCGCAATACAGCGTCATCAGCAAAAATTTTAAAAAGTTATAGTCCCTAGAATAAAGCAATGCAAAAATAATTATTTTTTATATAAAATAGTTTTTATTGTATAAAAGCGCCAAAACATTAAAAAATGATATAAATGAGGTATCGCTGTAATCGTACTGACCCGAAGAATAAAACTGCTTTATCAATTTTACCAAACGCGGAACAGTATAAATCCTCTCCCCCCGCCCCCCAAAAGATATTCATGAATAGCTGGTTTTTGATCATTCTGCCTCACAAAAATCGGAATAAAGAGCGATCAAAAAATGTCACGTGCCCAAAAATGGTTCCAATAAAAACGTCAACTCATCCCGCAAAAAACAAGACCTCGCATGACTCTGTGGACCAAAATATGGAAAAATTATAGCTCTAAAAATGTGGAGACGCAAAAACTATTTTTTGCAATAAAAAGCGTCTTTTAGTGTGTGACGGCTGCCAATCATAAAAATCAAAAAACCGCTTTAAAAGTAAAGCAAACCCCCCTTCATCACCCCCTTAGTTTGGGAAAAAATGCAATTTTTTAATTTTATTATATTTCCATTTTCCCGTTAGGGTTAGGGTTGGGGCTAGGCTTAGGTTTGGGGCTAGGGTTAGGGTTGGGGTTAAAGCTACAGCTATGGTTGGGGCTAAAGTTAGGGTTTGAATTACATTTCCGGTTGGGATTAGGGTTAGGGGTGTGTCAGGGTTAGGGGTGTGGTTAGGGTTACCGTTGGGATTAGGGTTAGGGGTGTGGTTGGATTAGGGTTTGTTAGAATTGGGGGGATTCCACTGTTTAGGCACATCAGGGGCTCTCCAAACGCGACATGGTGTCCGATCTCAATTCCAGCCAATTCTGCATTGAAAAAGTAAAACCGTGCTCCTAGCCTTCCGAGCTCTGCCATGCGCCCAAACGGTGGTTCCCCCCCACATATGGGGTATCCACATACTCAGGACAAATTTGACAACAACTTTTGGGGTCCAATTTCTCCTGTTAACCTTGGGAAAATACAAAACTGGGGGCTAAGAAACCAATTTTTGTGAAAAAAAAAAAAGATTTTTTATTTTCATGGCTCTGCGTTAACTGTAGTGAAACACTTGGGGGTTCAAAGTTCTCACAACACATCTAGATAAGTTCTTTGGGGGGGGTCTAGTTTCCATTATGGGGTCACTTGTGGGGGTTTCTACTGTTTAGGTACATCAGGGGCTCTGCAAATGCAACGTGACGCCTGCAGACCATTCCATCTAAGTCTGCATTCCAAATGGCGCTCCTTCCCTTCCGAGCTCTGCCATGCGCCCAAACGGTGGTTCCCACCCACATATGGGGTATCCGCATACTCAGGACAAATTGGACAACAACTTTTGGGGTCCAATTTCTCCTGTTACCCTTAGGAAAATACAAAACTGGGGGCTAAAAAATAATTTTTGTGGAAAAAAAAAAAAAGATTTTTTATTTTCACGGCTCTGCGTTATAAACTTCTGTGAAGCACTTGGTGGGCTAAAGTGCTCACCACACATCTAGATAAGTTCCTTAGGGGGCCTGCTTTCCAAAATGGTGTCACTTGTGGGGGGTTTCAATGTTTAGGCACATCAAGGGCTCTCCAAATGCGACATGGCCTCCTATCTCAATTCCAGTCAATTTCGCATTGAAAAGTCAAATGGCGCTCCTTCCCTTCCGAGCTCTGCTGTGCACCCAAACAGTGGTTTACCCCCACATATGGGTTATCGGCGTACTCAAGACAAATTGCACAACAATTTTTGGGGTCCAATTTCTCTTGTTACCCTTGGGAAAATAAAACAAATTGGAGCTGAAGTACATTTTTGGTGAAAAAAAATTAAATATTCATTTTTTTTAAACATTCCAAAAATTCCTGTGAAACACCTGAAGGGTTAATAGTCTTCTTGAATGTGGTTTTGAGCACCTTGAGATGTGCAGTTTTTAGAATGGTGTCACACTTGGGTATTTTCTATCATATAGACCCCTCAAAGTGACTTCAAATGTGATGTAGTCCCTAAAAAAAAAATGATGTTGTAAAAATGAGAAATTGCTGGTCAACTTTTAACCCTTATAACTCCCTAACAAAAAAAAAATTTTGGCTCCAAAATTGTGCTGATGTAATGTTGCTTATTAAGTATTTTGTGTGCTATATCTCTGTGATTTAAGGGCATAAAAATTGCGAAATTTTCACAAAATTTCCATTTTTTTCACAAATACACGCAGGTAATATCAAATAAATGTTACCATTGTCATGAAGTACAATATGTCACGAGAAAACCGTGTCAGAATCATCAGGATCCGTTGAAGCGTTCCAGAGTTATAACCTCATAAAGGGACAGTGGTCAGAATTGTAAAAATTGGCCCGGTCATTAATGTGCAAACCACCCTTGGGGGTAAAGGGGTTAAATGAGAGAGCATTACCAGTGTGAGACATGTAATGACTGAGAGTCTATGCTCCTGATCTGCGTGTCTCACACAGGTAACTCCCTCTTTTTTTTTAAATTTAAGCTCTGGAGGCAGATTCTCAAGAAGATCTATACCTGGCACATGGATCTTAACAGCTCATTTCCGTGTAAGAAAAATGTAGATTTCTTTGGAATAACACATCGGATTGCAAACATAAAAATATGATTTTAATCAACTTTGTAGGTCCTGCATGCCATATGGACCACTTGGTTAAGGTTGACCGTACTGACAGATTCCCTTTTAAAGCAGGTCTGTGAAGTCTGTAAGCCAAACCTCCGCCGACTCCTCAGTTTCCAGTTTTCCACAGCCCTGCTTTAAAGAACCTGCTTTCTTTTTTTGCAGAAGACATGCAGTGCACCGAAGAGGATTCTGAGATGGAGCCAGAGCCCGTGATAAGGAGAAAGGTACAGCAGATTCGGAAAAGCAGTTTTCATACATTTTTATCAACAAGAGAGGTGTGTTCATTATCACATTAGTTATAGCTCTAAGTAAAGTTGGTACAGTAAAACCTCTCGGGACACTTTTATGAGGAGACGGCCCCCTAATCTTAATCTAATTGTCCTGGCCATTAATGAGAGGACCATCCTGGAAGAAAGCGTTTGTATTTTTTGTTGTTTTTTTTTTAAATGCAACTCTTGCTGTAAAGAGGTTTCACTGTATATCTTTATATTTTCGCATTAAAAACGCTATAGTTTGTGTTTTGAACACAGATTTTAGATCAAGTTCTATTTTTTTTTTTCATTGGTAGATCCCAATTGTCATTTATACAAAAGGTGGTCTAGCTAAGACGCAACTAATTTTGATAGGAACATTTTTTGTTTCCCCACTTTTTTAATTTTGGTAAGGTTAAAGGGAGTCTGTCACCGCCAAACTTCAAGTTAAATCATTTCTATATTCATATGTAGAAAGCTTACCATATTTTTGGGATTTTAAGACACTCCAGATTATAAGACGCACCCCAAGTTATGAGGAGAAAAATAGGAAAAAAAAACTTTTTTAATAAAATGGTAGTGCTTCTTATAATCCATGTGTCTTTTTGTTTACCGTGGTGGTGGCTGCAGTGAAGCGGGGTCGCTGCTGGAGGAGGCAGGAGTGGGGTAATGCCGCAGGCTGGGATGACTGGGTGTTCTGATGTCCGATGCCGCTGCTGCGCTGTGTCCGGTTCTGCTGCTGCGCTGAGTCCCGGCGATGCTGCAGGGGGCTCTGCAAACATTTTGTGAAAGGCCAGAGCCCCCACAGTTCCGTGGTTTCCTGTGTGGTGGATTCTGGGAAAATGGCCGCCGGACACAACACATCAGCGGCGCTCCGATAAGGTATGTCCGCATTATATGATGCACCCCCATTTGCCCCCCCTCCCCCCCCCCCCAACTTTGGGAGAAAAATGTGCGTCTTATAATCCAAAAATACGGTAGCCCTTATAATAATCATACTTGTAGTGTAGATTGTCCTCCTGAATCTAGAGTAATTTTGTATTTTTGACAATTAACTTCCAGTTAGGGATACTTTATTAAACCTTGCCAACCCTTTTAGTAATTGTTATCAATGAACGATTGCACAGTTCTCATTAAAGTTAATGGGCAGTCCCAGGTCACGCTGCGTAGCCAAAGGAGATATTGAACAGGGAACTAGAATTCCCAAACTGTATTTTTACAATGGGTTTCCTAAGGCAGACCTCCCCTAAGGTCTCATTTACGATGCCTTCTTCGGATTTCCTTCTGACTGAGGCTGTATTTTTTTCCTGCTGTAAACACTGTGGCGTTTAACTCAGGCACGGCCTGATTGGCTGCAGTGCTGTAGACAGTGATATACACCGGGAGCAGCAGTGGAGACCCATCTCTGGACACTGAGAGATGAGTGAAGGACAGTTGGGTGTGTTTTTTTTTTTTTTAGTGTTCAGCTAATTGTCTTAAGTCTGCTGACCCTTTTCCTTTCCTTGGTAGAGCACGGGGCAGGTTGAGCCTGCTCAACATTGCACATGTTGTGTAAAAGAAAATAAAAGTAAGACGAGATGCCAAAGCTGTAGGGATGCACAAAGACTTTGCGGACAAAGCACTTCATCTTCTGAATCACCTGCTTCCTTAGCCAGACCGTCCATACATCGAAGTGCGGGAACAGACAAGTCTAATAATCATTCGTTAAATACTAAAAACTTCTATGGCAATGCCTACAAGAATAGCAAAATGGACCCGTTAATAAATGACCTTCCTAGGTGGAAGCACTATCCAGCAAATGGGAAAATTGGACTTTCCACAGAAGCCAATTTATCCAAGATTACTAAAAATGCAAAACTAAGAGGTAGTAGACTGGCAGAAACAAGCGACACAAGTAAGTACAGCTTGGTTAACATTCTTATGTTTCTGGTTGGTATTGCCACATGTAATCCGTATTGCCTTTTGTTTGCTGTCCTCCAACTTTTTTCTTCTTTCCCCCAAAAAACAAAGTTCTTTCTCTGGTGTAGTAAATTGGAACAAAAAAGGCATCTCTTACAAATATGTTGAAAGAACCTTTTTTAAGGTGTTGTCAGAGTAAAATAAAAATAAGACCCTCCTCTCTGGCACTGGCGTCAGTCTAACACTGCTCGTGTGGCATTGGCTGCATTGCTCACGTGGCATAACAATCAGTGTCTGCTAAAGGGAAGAAGTTCCTGCACTATTTTCGGACATCCTAGGCTTGTCGGAAGGAAGTATGAGCAAAGTAGCCCATCAGCAGCCACTGATTTGCTGAGTTGCTTTCGTGGCATAACTGCCAATCCGTTATCAATGAGGGGCTGCTTTACTTGCGTGACACAACAATGTTAAGGGAGACCCAACATAACTGGAACGGCACTTTTGCAGGAGGTATGTTATTTTTGTTGTAAACTTGGGAATGTAGTATTTAAGAAAGGGTTGTCAGAGTAGTAGACAACCCCCTTTAATAAAAAGCTTTTAATGTCCCATAATCTGTAAAAATCCATTGAGAAAGAAACCAAAATATCTTCAGGTGGCTAAATAAAGAACCAAAATGATGTGGTTGTATAAATATTTACACTCTAAGGTTATGTTCACACTGGGCGTTTTTGCTGCGTTCTTTTATGATAATTTTCAGCTTCTTTTTACAATACCAGCAAAGCCTATGAGATTTCAGAAATCTCATGCACACACATTGTTTTTTGTGACATCAGGATTTTGTGCTTTGCTGCATTTTTTGGACATAGAGTATGTCACTTCTTTCAGCGTTTTTGCAGCATTTTTCACTTATTGGCTTGAATGGGTGTTGAAAAAATGCTGCAAAAACGCAGGTATAATTATTTGCAGCATTTTTTTTCCAGAAAAGACATGGGGGCACTATGCACAAAGAGACACAAGTTAGCCAAAAAAAAAACGCACCAAAACCTGCGTTTTTGACGCAGCGTCTTTCCTGCCAAGAAATCAGGTTTTGGTGCAGACAAAAAAAAGCTGCAAAAACGCCCTGTGTGAACTTACCCTAAAACTTTTTCTTTTGTTCAAGTTCCCTTTGATGATTTTATAACCATATTCAGTCTTTTTAGGTAGGTTTCTACCAGCACTGTACATACAGTGGAGGAAATAAGTATTTGATCCCTTGCTGATTTTGTAAGTTTGCCCACTGACAAAGACAATGAACAGTCTATAATTTTAAGGGTAGGCTAATTTTTAACATTGAGAGAAAGAATATCGAAAATAAAATCCAGAAAATCACATTGTATAAATCATATAAATTTATTTGCATTTTGCAGTCAGAAATATGTCTTTGATCCTCTGGCAAACAAGACTTAATACTTGGTGGCAAAACCCTTGTTGGCAAGCACAGCAGTCAGACTTTTTTTGTAGCTGATGATGAGGTTCGCGGACATGTCAGGAGGAATTTTGTCCACTCCTCTTTGCAGATCATCTCTAAATCATTAAGATTTTGAGGCTGTCGCTTGGCAACTCGGAGTTTTAACTCTCTCCATAAGTTTTCTAGGGGATTAAGGTCTGGAGACTGGCTAGGCCACGCCATGACCTTAATGTGCCTCTTTTTGAGCCATTCCTTTGTTGCCTTGTCTGTATGTTTTGGGTCATTGTCTTGCTGGAAGACCCAGCTCCGACCCATTTTTAATGGTCTTGCGAAGGGAAGGAGGTTGTTACTCAGGATTTTACGGTACATGTTCCATTCATTCTCACATTGATGCGGTGAAGTAGTCCTGTCACCCTCAGCAGAGAAACACCCCCAAAACATAATGTTTCCACCTACACGCTTGGCAGTGGGGACTGTGTTCTTTGGGTCATGGGCAACATTTCTCTTCCTCCAAACACGGTGAGTTGAGTTAATGCCAAAGACCACAATTTTTGTCTCATCTGACTACAGCACCTTCTCCCAATCACTCACAGAATCATCCATGTGTTCATTGGCAGCCTTCAGATGGCCTGCACATGTGCCTTCTTGAGCAGGGGGACCTTGCGTCACTGCAGAATTTTAAACCTTTACGATGTAGTGTGTTACTAATGGTTTTCTTGGTGACTGTGGTGCCAACTGCCTTGAGATCATTAACAAGTTCTCCCCGTGTAGTTTTAGGCTGATCTCTCACCTTCCTCATGATCAAGGATACCCCACAAGGTGAGACTTTGCATGGTACCCCAGATTGATGTCGATTGACAGGCATTTTGTATTTCTTCCATTTTCTTACTATTGCACGAACAGTTGTCTCCTTCTCACCCAGCATCTTACTTATGGTTTTGTAGCCCATTACAGCTTTGTGCAGGACTATGATCTTGTCCCTGACATCCTTATAAAGCTCTTTGGTCTTGCCCATGTTGTAGAGGTTAGAGTCGAACTGATTAATTGTGTCTGTGGACAGGAGTCTTATATGAAGGTGACTATGTAAGACCGCTTTCTTTAATGCAGGTAACGAGTTGATTAGGAGCGTCTAACTGGTCTGTAGGAGTCAGAACTCTTAATGGTTGGTAGGGGATCAAATACTTATTTCTCACTTCAGAACGCAAATACATTTATATTATTATTATTATTATTTGTTATAGCGACATTTATTCCATGGCGCTTTACATGTAAATATATAATTTATACAATGTGATTTTCCGGATTTTATTTTTGATATTCTATGTATCAATATTAAAATTAACCTACCCTTAAAATTATAGACTGTTCATGTCTTTGTCAGTGGGTAAACTTACAAAATAAGCAAGGGATCAAATACTTATTTCCCCCACTGTATAGTATTGGCAATCTTTGACCACTCTTCCTTGCAGTAGAGATCCAAATCTATCAGATTGGGAGGGCATTTCCTGTGTAAAGCGGCCTCTTCAGGTCAACCCACCGATTTCCATTTGAATTCATGTCTTGATGACTGCCTTCATGGTATATCCAGTGTCTTAGAAAATTTTTTGTAGCTGTCTCCAGACTGTCAACAGTAAGATTCCTTTGCTAAGTTGTAAGCTGTTTATTAACCATGACTTCTACTATAATGGGCATCTAAGAAAAGGTCAGGAAAATCCTACTAGAACGGCTAAACTTTTAAATTGACTTAATCAGAATCACTGTGAATGGCAGCTATTTTACGTGAGTTTAACCCCTTTCTGCCATCGGACAGAATTGTACATCCGATGGCAGAACCTCCGCTTTGATGTGGGCTCCGGCGGTGAGCCCGCATCAAAGCCGGGACATGTCAGCTGTTTTGAACAGCTGACATGTGCCCGCAATAGGCGTGGGTGGAATTGCGCGCATCGGTGACCCCCCGTCACGTGATCGGGGGTCATCGGCGCGTTGGCATGAGACCTTTATGGTTGTTGATGCCTGATTGCAATGAGTGCCACCCTATGGTCGACATAGCAATGGTCAGGTTAATTAACGGCGCTGTGGAAAAAGTCCATAGCGCCCCCCAGAGGCCGATTTTCTCCGGGGTATCGGCTGCCGAGGGTAGCCGAGACCCCAGAGAACATGATTCGGGGGGTTTTTAACCCACCCCGCATTTGCGATCGCCGGTAATTAACCGTTTACTGGTGATCGCAAAAAAAAAAAAAACGCGATCTCTTTTTAATTTCTCTGTCCTCCGATGTGATCGCACATCGGAGGACAGAGAAAAGGGGTCCCAGGTGGCCCCCCAATACTCACCTAGCTCCCCCAATGCTCCTCGTGTGGTATTACCGACCCCTGTTTTGCGATCGCTGGTAATTAACTGTTTACCGGCGACCGCAAAAAAAAAAAAAAAAAAAAGTAATGTGTAATTCTCTGTCCTCTGATGTGATCGCACATCAGAGGACAGAGAAATAGGGGGATTCGGGGACCCTAGCATACTCACCTAGGTCCCTGGATCCTCTTGCTGCTCCTCCTGGCCGCCGGCAGAAGAACATGGCGGACGCATGCCCAGTGCGCCCGCCATCTGTCTCCATCTGCCGGCCGGCAGGAGAACAGCAGTTGGGGCTAAAATTAGGGGTAGGGTTAGGGTTAGGGGTAGGGTTAGGGCTAGGGTTGGGGCTAAATTTAGGGTTAGGGTTGGGGCTAAATTTAGGGTTAGGGTTGGGGCTAAATTTAGGGTTAGGCTTCTTTCACACTTACGTCGGTACGGGGCCGTCGCAATGCGTCGGCCCGACATACCGGCGCACGTTGTGAAAATTGTGCACAACGTGGGCAGCAGCTGTAGTTTTTCAACGCATCCGCTGCCCAATCTATGTCCTGGGGAGGAGGGGGCGGAGTTACGGCCACGCATGCGCGGTCAGAAATGGCGGATGCGACGTACAAAAAAAGTTTCATTGAACGTTTTTTTGTGCCGACGCTCCGCCAAATCACAACTGATCCAGTGCACGACGGACGCGACGTGTGGCCATCCGTCACGATCCGTCGGCAGTACAAGTCTATGGGCAAAAAACGCATCCTGCGGGCACATTTGCAGGATCCGTTTCTTGTCCAAAACGACGGATTGCGACGGAATGCCAAACGACGCAAGTGTGAAAGTAGCCTTAGGGCTAGGGTTAGGGTTGGGGCTAAAGTTAGGGCTAGTGTTGGGGCTAAAGTTAGGGTTAGAGCTGGGATTAGGGTTAGGGTTTGGATTAGGGTTGGTATTAGGGTTAGGGTTGGCATTAGGGTTACGCTTGGGATTAGGGTTAAGGTTAGGGTTGTGATTGGGGGTGTATTGGGATTAGAGTTAGTTTTGAGGTTAGGGTTGAGATTAGGATTAGGGGTGTGTTGGATTTAGGGTTTTGATTAGGGTTATGGTTAGGGTTGACATTAGGGTTGTTTTGGGGTAAGGGTTGTGATTATGGTTAGGGTTAGTGATTAGGATTATGGATCAGGTTGGGATTAGGGTTAGGGGTGTGTTGGAGCTAGAATTGGGGGGTTTCCACTGTTTAGTTACATCAGGGGGTCTCCAAACACGACAGCCAATTTTGCGCTCAAAAAGTCAAATGGTGCTCCCTCCCTTCTGAGCTCTGCCGTGCGCCCAAACAGTGGGTTACCCCCACATATGGGGCATCAGCGTACTCGGGATAAATTGGACAACAACTTCTGGGGTCCAATTTCTCTTGTTACCCTTGTGAAAATAAAAACTTGGGGGCTACAAAATCTTTTTTGTGAAAAAAAAAAAAAATTTATTTTCACGACTCTGCATTCTAAACTTCTGTGAAGCATTTGGGCATTCAAAGTTCTCACCACACATCTAGATAAGTTCCTTGGGGGGTCTAGTTTCCAAAATGGGGTCACTTGTGGGGGGTTACTACAGTTTAGGTACATCAGGGGCTCTGCAATCGCAACATAATGCCCACAGACCATTCTATCAAAGTCTGCATTCCAAAAAGGCGCTCCTTCCCTTCCGAGCTCTGCCGTGCGCCCAAACAGTGGTTTACCCCCACATATGGGGTACCAGCATACTCAGGACAAATTGGACAACAACTTTTGTGGTCCAATTTCTCTTGTTACCCTTGTGAAAATAAAAACTTGGAGGCTAAAAAATCTTTTTTGTGGAAAAAAAAAAAATATTTTTTATTTTCACGGCTCTGCATTATAAACTTCTGTGAAGCACTTGGGCATTCAAGGTTCTCACCACACATCTAGATAAGTTCCATGGGGGGGTCTAGTTTCCAAAATGGGGTCACTTGTGGGGGATTTCTACTGTTTAGGCACATCAGGGGCTCTCCAAACGCGACATGGCGTCCGATCTCAATTCCAGCCAATTCTACATTGAAAAAGTAAAACGGCACTCTTTCTCTTCCAAGCTCTGCGGTGCGCCCAAACAGTGGTTTACCCCCACATATTGGGTTTCGACGTACTCAGGAGAAATTGCACAACAACTTTAGTGGTCTAATTTCTCCTGTTACCCTTGTGAAAATAAGATTTTGTGGGCGAAAAGATCATTTTTGTGTAAACAAAAGCGATTTTTTATTTTCACGGCTCTACGTTATAAACTTCTGTGAAACACTTGGGGGTTCAAAGTGCTCACCACACATCTAGATAAGTTCCTTAAGGGGTCTAGTTTCCAAAATGGTGTCACTTGTGGGGGGTTTCCACTGTTTAGGCACATCAGGGGCTCTCTAAACGTGACATGGCGTCCGATCTCAATTCCAGCCAATTCTGCATTGAAAAAGTCAAACGGCGCTCCTTCACTTCTAAGTTCTGCGGTGCGCCCTAACAGTGGTTTACCCCCACATATGGGGTATTGGCGTATTCAGGAGAAATTGCATAACAAAATTTATGGTTACATTTCTGTTTTTACACTTGTGAAAATAAAAAAAATGGTTCTGAATTAAGATGTTTGCAAAAAAAAGTTAAATGTTCATTTTTTCCTTCCACATTGTTTCAGTTCCTGTGAAGCACGTAAAGGGTTAATAAACTTCTTGAATGTGGTTTTGAGAACCTTGAGGGGTGTAGTTTTTAGAATGGTGTCACACTTCATTATTTTCTATCATATAGACCCCTCAATATGACTTCAAATGTGATGTGGTCCCTAAAAAAAAAATGGTGTTGTAAAAATGAGAAATTGCTGGTCAACTTTTAACCGTTATAACTCCCTAACAAAAAAAAATTTTGTTTCCAAAATTGTGCTGATGTAAAGTAGACATGTGGGAAATGTTATTTATTAACTATTTTTCGTGACATACAGGTCCTTCTCAAAAAATTAGCATATAGTGTTAAATTTCATTATTTACCATAATGTAATGATTACAATTAAACTTTCATATATTATAGATTCATTATCCACCAACTGAAATTTGTCAGGTCTTTTATTGTTTTAATACTGATGATTTTGGCATACAACTCCTGATAACCCAAAAAACCTGTCTCAATAAATTAGCATATTTCACCCATCCAATCAAATAAAAGTGTTTTTTAATAACAAACAAAAAAACCAACAAATAATAATGTTCAGTTATGCACTCAATACTTGGTCGGGAATCCTTTCGCAGAAATGACTGCTTCAATGCGGCGTGGCATGGAGGCAATCAGCCTGTGACACTGCTGAGATGTTATGGAGGCCCAGGATGCTTCAATAGCGGCCTTAAGCTCATCCAGAGTGTTGGGTCTTGCGTCTCTCAACTTTCTCTTCACAATATCCCACAGATTCTCTATGGGGTTCAGGTCAGGAGAGTTGGCAGGCCAATTGAGCACAGTAATACCATGGTCAGTAAACCATTTACCAGTGGTTTTGGCACTGTGAGCAGGTGCCAGGTCGTGCTGAAAAATGAAATCTTCATCTCCATAAAGCATTTCAGCCGATGGAAGCATGAAGTGCTCCAAAATCTCCTGATAGCTAGCTGCATTGACCCTGCCCTTGATGAAACACAGTGGACCAACACCAGCAGCTGACATGGCACCCCACACCATCACTGACTGTGGGTACTTGACACTGGACTTCAGGCATTTTGGCATTTCCTTCTCCCCAGTCTTCCTCCAGACTCTGGCATCTTGATTTCCGAATGACATGCAAAATTTGCTTTCATCAGAAAAAAGTACTTGGGACCACTTAGCAACAGTCCAGTGCTGCTTCTCTGTAGCTCAAAAGTGGCTTTACCTGGGGAATGCGGCACCTGTAGCCCATTTCCTGCACACGCCTGTGCACGGTGGCTCTGGATGTTTCCACACCAGACTCAGTCCACTGCTTCCTCAGGTTCCCCAAGGTCTGGAATCGGTCCTTCTCCACAATCTTCCTCAGGGTCCGGTCTCCTCTTCTCGTTGTACAGCGTTTTCTGCCACATTGTTTCCTTCCAACAGACTTACCATTGAGGTGCCTTGATACAGCACTCTGGGAACAGCCTATTTGTTGAGAAATTTCTTTCTGGGTCTTACCCTCTTGCTTGAGGGTGTCAATGATGGCCTTCTTGACATCTGTCAGGTCGCTAGTCTTACCCATGATGGGGGTTTTGAGTAATGAACCAGGCAGGGAGTTTATAAAAGCCTCAGGTATCTTTTGAATGTGTTTAGAGTTAATTAGTTGATTCAGAAGATTAGGGTAATAGGTCGTTTAGAGAACCTTTTCTTGATATGCTAATTTATTGAGACAGGTTTTTTGGGTTATCAGGAGTTGTATGCCAAAATCATCAGTATTAAAACAATAAAAGACCTGACAAATTTCAGTTGGTGGATAATGAATCTATAATATATGAAAGTTTAATTGTAATCATTACATTATGGTAAATAATGAAATTTAACACTATATGCTAATTTTTTGAGAAGGACCTGTATCTCTCTGATTTAAGGGCATAAAAATACAAAGTTTGAAAATTGCAAAATTTTAAAAATTTTCGCCATATTTCCGTTTTTTTCATAAATAATCGCAAGTAATATCGAAGAAATGTTACCACTAACATGAAGTACAATATGTCACGAAAAAACAATCTCAGAATCAGCAGGATCCGTTGAAGCGTTCCAGAGTTATAACCTCATAAAGTGACAGTGGTCAGAATTGCAAAAATTGGCCTGGTCATTAAGTACCAAATTGGCTCTGTCACTAAGGGGTTAAAGATGTCAGCTCGGCAGGCAAAAAATAAGCCCTTACCCGACTCCATATCACGAAAAATGGAGATGCTGCGGGTCTCGGAAAATTGCGCAAATTCTTTTATTTATTTATTTATAAAGTTTGAAAATTTTTTCCACCACTTAGATAAAAAAGAACCTAGACACGTTTGGTGTCTATGAACTCGTAATGTCCTGCCATAATGGCAGGTCAGTTTTAGCATTTATTGAACCTAGCAAAAAAAGCCAAACAAAAAACAAGTGTGGGATAGCATTTTTTTTTCTTTTTGCAATTTCACCACATTTGGATTTTTTTCCCCTGTTTTCTAGTACAACCAATGGTGTCATTCAAAAGTACAACTCGTCCCTTAAAAAATAAGCCCTCACATGGCCATATTGTTGGAAAAATTAAAAAGTTAAGGCTCTGGGAAGGAGGGGAGCGAAAAACAAAAATGAAAATACCCCGGGTCATGGGGGTTAAATGTGATTGCATAATTCTGAATACAACCACTTGCCCAATTATAAGAGGATGTCAAGAACACCACTCGCTCACGGCACACATGTCTTGGATGCGAACGTAAAGAGAAGCTTGCCACTCATTCGTCCACTCACCTATTGCAATAGGTCAACAATGAACTAAGCGCACCCCACAGACAGTCCCCACATCTACGCCACACTTTCTGCTGCCACTACTCTTCGATTTACTAGGCTAGTAGGACACCTGAACTGGGAACCCCACTGGTACACAGTCACACCCAGCTGTCTCTAGCTCCTGAACGATTCACAGCCTGGACTTTGCTTACAAGGTAAACACACCCAGCCTATTTTCTCTCCGCCATATCATGGGTATGAAGCAACAAAGAGCAAGCTTATTAAAGGTACCGTCACACTGAACGATATCGCGAGCGATCCGTGACGTTGCAGCGTCCTGGCTAGCGATATCGTTGTGTTTGACACGCAGCAGCGATCAGGATCCTGCTGTGCCATCGTTGGTCGGAGCAGAAAGTCCAGAGCTTTATTTCGTCGCTGGATCTCCCGCAGACATCGCTGAATTGGCGTGTGTGACACCGATTCAGCGATGTCTTCACTGGTAACCAGGGTAAACATCGGGTTACTAAGCGCAGGGCCGCGCTTAGTAACCCGATGTTTACCCTGGTTACCAGCGTAAACGTAAAAAAACCAAACACTACATACTTACATTCCGGTGTCTGTCCCCCGGCGTTCTGCTTTCCTGCACTGGCTGTGAGCGCCGGCTGTCCGTAAAGCACAGCGGTGACGTCACCGCTGTGCTTTACGGCTGGCCGGCGCTGACAGTGCAGGAAAGCACAGCGCCGGGGGACAGACACCGGAATGTAAGTATGTAGTGTTTGGGTTTTTTTACGTTTACGCTGGTAACCAGGGTAAACATCGGGTTACTAAGCGCGGCTCTGCGCTTAGTAACCCGATGTTTACCCTGGTTACCAGGGGACCGGCATCGTTGGTCGCTGGAGAGCTGTCTGTGTGACAGCTCTCCAGCGACCACACAGCGACACTGCAGTGATCGGGATCGTTGTCTAGATCGCTGCAGCGTCGCTAAATGTGACGGTACCTTAAGTTTTACGTTTAATAAATAAAAAGAAATATGGTGCTTGAAAAGGTTACAAAAGGTGAAATGACAAAGACCTACTGTACATAAAACAACACAATAAAAAGGAGAAATTAAGAAACCTAACACAATTTGTTCGTGAGACTTGTTTGCAGAGGTACAAAGGTTGTGGTACAGAACGACCTTGTACTGTGTTCTTCTGCCCTCGTTTTTACTGTGGGTTATTTTTCCCCCTCATGAACCTTCTTGTGAAACAATGTCTGTCACTTTACCCAACATCCTTAAAGCATTCTATACATAACCCACATGAATATGATATAGTCTTAATTCAGGGAGATATTGCGCTCCTGTGGGTGGCCAGCTACCAAACTTTTGCAGTCTTGCGCATAGATGCAAATATTTCCCCTGGTTATAGATATTTCCATGGCTTTTGTGAAACTAGAATTATAATTAAAAAAATCTTAATATATTGTTTTGCCTTGTCTTGTCTGAGTTAGGCTATGTGCACACTTTCAGGATTTCTTGCAGAAATTTCCTAAGAAAAACCTGAAAATTTTCTGCAAGAAATCTGCACGCGTTTTTTTGTGCGTTTTTACCGCGTTTTGGTGCGGGTTTTTTTTGCTGATTTTTCCGGACATTTCCCAATGCATTATATAGTGGAAAATCCGCAAAATTAATGAACATGCTGCGTTTTTTTACCGCGATGCTTTTTTTTTTTTTGCGGAAAAAAACGCATCATGTGCACAAAAATTTTGCGGAATTCATTCTAAATGATGGGATGCATAATGTATGCTGTTTTTTTGCAGTTTTTTAGGCTATGTTCACACCTTGCATCGGGTCCCTGCGTGTTCTCCCGCAGCGGATTTGATAAATCTGCAGGGCAAAACAACTGCGGTTCTCCCTGCAGATTTATCGCGGTTTGTTCCGCGTTTTCCGCTGCGGGTTTCCGCCTATACTATTGATGCTGCATATGCAGCAATATGCAGCATCAATAGTAATGTTAAAAATAATAAAAATTGGTTATACTCACCCTCTGATGTCCGGATCTCCTGGGCGCTGCACCCGGCGGTCCGGTTCCAAAGATGCTGTGGGAGAAGGACCCTTCGTGACGTCACGGTCATGTGACCGCGACGTCACCGCAGGTCCTGGTCGCACAGCAACTCTGACCGGACGGCCGCGTGCAGCGCCCAGGAGCTCCGGACATCAGAGGGTGAGTATAACCAGATTTTTTATTTTTTAACCCCAAATATGGTTCCCAGGGCCTGGAGGAGAGTCTCCTCTCCTCCACCCCGGGTACCACCCGCACATTATCCGCTTACTTCCCGCAACGTGGGCACAGCCCCATGCGGGAAGTAAGCCGTTCAATGTATTCCTATGGGTGCAGAATCGCAGCGATTCTGCACAAAGAAGTGACATGCTGCGGGTTGTAAACCGCTGCGTTCCCGCGCGGTTTTTCCCGCAGCATGTGCACAGCGGTTTGCGGTTTCCATAGGGTTTACATGTTACTGTAAACGCTATGGAAACTGCTGCGGACCCGCAGCATCAAAATCGCGGCGGTTCCGCGGTAAAAACCGCTAAGTGTGAATATAGCCTTATAGTGTTTTTATAGCGAAAAAGCACGAAAAATCAGCAACGTGTGCACACAGCCTAAAGAGTGAGGAGCTGCACAGGATAGTATTAACTCCGGCTGCATACAAGGACACATCTGCTGGTGCAAATCGTTATCCAATATTGACAGCTATCCGTTAATTACTCAGTGTACGCACTCCATGTCTGCTCTTCATCAAATAATTTGCTTCAATTACCGGCTAGCAGTGGGGGTGCAGGTATCATTATTAATTTATTAGAGCACCATTGATTCCATGGTGCTGTATATGAAAAGGGTTTACATGCTAAATACCAATATAATTTACAGTGAACAAATTAACTATGACAGACTAGTTCAGAAAGGAGAGGGCCCTGCTTCCATTTGACACGATGATAGGAATGAAGAAAGTAGGTTAGGGGGCTGCGGCAGCTTCATAGAGGTGAGATGGCAGGGAGTCATTCCAGGCTGTAAGTTCTCTTGAAGAAAGGGGTTTTCAAGTTCCGTCTGAAAGGCATGAGTGTGGCGGCCAATCGAATGTATTGTGAGTCCTGTGTTCAAATCCCACCAAGAACAACATCTGCAAGGAGTTTGTATGTTCTCCCCGTGTTTGCGTGGGTTTCCTCCAGGTAATCCGGTTTCCTCCCACATTCCATAGACACACTGATAAGGAATTTAGATTGTGAGCTCCATTGGGGACAGCGATAATAATGTGTGCAAACTGTGAAGCGCTGTGGAATATGTTAGTGCTATGTAAAAATAAAGATTATTATTATTATTATTGTGACACAGAATTCCATAGGATGAGGGATACTCGGGAGAAGTCTTTGATGTGATTGGGTGAGGAATGTATGAGTGTGGAGCAAAGAGGACGTTCTTGGGAGGAGGTTTCTTTGGAAGATATCGGGAGATTAGTTTGGTGTTGGTTTGAACTGGATATGTTGGGGAATTGGGAGAGGTGGATTTGTCGGGCACAGATTTAAGGACGGACTGGAGAGGTGCAAGGCCACAGAGGAGGATTTTGCAGTAATTAAGGTGAGATGTTGAGGGCATGCACTAAAATTTTAGTTGATTCAGGGTTGAGGAAATATTTTGGAGTTAGACGTGGCAAGAACATGAAGGACAGGGCAGAGTCGATGGTTACTCCGAGGCAGTGGACTTCCAGTACTTCTGAAAGCATGGTGTCCTTAATTGTGAAAAATAGATTGAGTAAAGGAGATGGGTGAGAAGGGGGAAAGAAGATGAATTCAGTTTTGTCCACAATGAGTTTTAAGACGCAAGAGCGGGAGGCTATGACCGATAGACACTCTGGGATACAGAACAGCAGAGAGGTGACGTCTGGGCAAGAGAGGTAGTTCATCAGCGTATAGGTGGTAATGGAAACCTTGGGACTTTAAGTTCTCTCAGCCCAAAGGTGTCGAATGAAAAGAATAGGGGTCCCTGAACAAAGCCTTGAGGGACACCAACAAAGAGAGGTCGGGAGATGCTAAATGTGCATTTAGAAAGGTAATCAGTGGATCCAGAAGGGGGTAAAGTCTTTTCTGCCAAGGGAACAGAGGATCTGTGGTAGGAGGGAGTGGTCAAATGCCCACAGCCTTGGATCTGTATAACTCATAACTAGAACTGAGCGAATTTGTTCAGGTTCCCTCCTATTCTGCAAGCTATAGTGCTTACCGAATAAGCTGCAGAGGGATCCCGGCTTCCTGGATCGCATCAGCTGATCGGCGCCACAGCTACATGTGTCGAGGCTGTGTCACAGCACATGCATGGAGAGCCAAGCAAACAAGCTATCCATGCATGTGCTGTGACTGTGACCCAGCTGTAACACGTGCAGCTGCGGTGCTGATCAGCTGGTCGGCCGGCGCGATCCAGGAATCGGGTTCCCTCTGCAGCTTATTCGATAAGCACTATAGCTTGCCTGATAAGAGGGAACCCGAACTAATTTGCTCAACTCTACTCATAGCCTCATTTATGACAGAGGCGTAACACTTATGCAAGCACGTTTTTCTAGTTTTCTTTTATTTTCCTCTTAAAAATTATTTTCTTGTTTCTTAATGAATTTGTACAGATTATGGCTGATTGTTAAAGAAGATAAAAGCTCTGAAATAACTTATTTTTTAGCACCATTGATTCCATGGTGCTATACATGGGACCAGGGCTTGCCTTCAAATATAAATTACAGGGATCAAAATAACAATGACAGACTGGAATAGAGGGGTCTTCCCTCGCAGGCTTACTGTCCACAGGTTATTGGGGAAGGAGACAATAGGTTGGGACGAGGTAGCAGAAGCTCTGCTGGTGGTGAGGTGACAGCAGGTTCATTGCAAGCTGTAATCTTTCTTGAAGAGATAAGTTTTCAAGTTCTGTCTGAAGGTTCTTACTGTTGGAGATGAAGATATTTGGATGTATTGGGGCACGACATTCCAGAGAATTGTGGATGCTCAGGAGGAGTCTTGGAGGCAATTGGCTGAGCAACGTATAAGTGTGGAGGAAAACAGGAGGTCTTGTGAGGAACAGAGATACAGTAATGTGTGGGAAGATAAATGGAGATTAGTTTGAAGATGTAGGGGAAACATATCATGGATGGCTTTATAATTCAACGTTAGTAGTTTAAACTGTACCCACTGGGAAATTGGGAGCCAATGAAGACATTCCAGAGTGGAAAGGCAGAGTAGCAGCAAGTGGAGATGTGGAATAATCGGGCAGTAGAGTTAAGAATAGACTGGAGATGTGCGAGACTTTTAGTTGAAGGGCATTGGTCTGTTGAAGGGCTTAGGATTGCAGTAGAGACTTGGCTGATTTGGTAGATCTTATTTTTGAAGTGTCCTACAAAGTTATTTGTAGATAAGAGTAAGGTCGGAGGGGGCAAAGGTGGACGAATTAAGGAGTTAATTGTTGAATGATTGCGGTTATGGATTAAAGATATGAGGGTTGTGAAGTATTGCTGTTTAGCAGAGGTGAGGGCCAACTTGAATGTAAGAATTGCCTGTTTGAATATGGTCAAGTCTTCCTGCAAGTGTGTTTTCTTCCAGCACTGCTTCGCATCCCTGGACAATTGTTAAAGCTTTTTTGTGAGGTTGCTGTGCTAGGGTTGTCTATTCATTGTCATGTACAAGAGGGTTGATCAAGTCAATACCTGATGCAAGTGTGGTGTTGCTGAAAACAGTGGCTGTGTTTTTGTCATGAAATGAGGATATGTTAAACAGCGGTAGAAGAGAGGTAGAAAACGTGTGTCTGTGTGAGAGGTAGAAAGTAAATGAGTTTCCCTGGGGGTGTGCTAAATGCTGGACTTGTGCAGGCAGATGTGACGAGGTCAGACAGGAGAAATTACGCTTCCCCTGGACAAAGCTACACGTGAAACGCACGTCGGGGTGCCACAGCCGCTTATAAAGTGCCCTATATAAATTTTACACCTATCCCTTCCCGTTGGTCTTTCAGCACATTTTGCAGCTATCAGTGCCTTTTTGGACATTGTCAAATCTCAGCTCATACTTCACCTGCATTGATCTATTTCATTCAAGTAGATATTTATCCCCCTACCTGGAAGCAATTTTTTGCTCCTTCTGAGAACATACAGTACTTACCTGCTTATTTTTGTATTGCACGTGATTTTGGGTCTGGGGCAATATTATGGGATTGTGACTTATTGTGCAATCGGCACATTACACTGGCACTGTTTCCTTTTTTGTAGCTGTCTTTTTTTTTTTTTGCATTTGTTGTCACTATTGATTTTACATTTTACCATATTGTTATCTTAATACATATCAATAAACGTCTGATTTTTTTTTTATGGCATATAGCTTCTCTTCCTCCCCCCTTTTTTTGATGTACATATTATGGAAGTGCCAATGATTTAGGCAGTAATACATTTGGATGCCCTGGGTTTGTAAGAAAAATCTATCCTTAAACACAAAAAGTACACGCACCTAGTGGAAACTGTCCTAATGGAAACTGACTTGGACAAGAAGAAAGGTAACTCATTAGATGCTATTGCTTTGATGAAAAAATAAAGGAAAACAAGTTTATTCCTCTCGACAGCCACTTTTACATCAGCAAGAACAGTTTGCTGAAAGGTCCTCTTTCAGTATAACCTAGGATGAAGCCATATGTTGGCATAATCCAGAAGCCCTGTGGCCTTCTTTGGATTTACGCTTACTTAAAATGGACTTGGACATTTCAAAACAGTTTTTTCAATGTTGCCAATTTTCACCTTCTGATCTGTATCCTATATCCTGTTGTGAATAAAATATGGCTCGAAGAGATTTCCAAACAATTGCATTCTTGTTATCTTTACATTTTACACAGCGTCCCAATTGGGGTTATGTGTGTGAGTACATGTGCATATATACAACCATAATCATAGATAGGGCTGAAAAAGTTTTAGCCATTTGTGGAAAGAATAACTGCAACATAAAATAGCTTTTAAAAAATAGATACTTAATTGATAAACTGTTCTGATTTCTCCAACAGTTATCCTGTCTAGCGACGATGAAGATAATGTTAGCACTAGAAGCACGAGCAGGATAGAGAGCATATCTCCTCGGCCTGCAGATTCAGCTTGTTCCTCTCCGGTTCCGTCATCTGGGAAAGTAGAAGCTGCTCTGAGAGAAAACCGTTTAGGTGATAAAAGATATAGTAGTCCAGCTGAGCCTGAGCCGCCTGTCAACATCCCGAGGAAAGCCAGAATGAAGGATGAGGTAGCACAGTGTTTCCATTTCATCTCTTGAATTTTACCCCCCAAAATAGTCTGGTTTCACCAGCTCATTTTTTTTTCTTTTTATAAACAAGTCATGAATTGATGTTCGATCAGTATCTTATGAATGAGATGCCGTCAGTGTTATTTTCTGTCCTATTGGTCAGCACTAATTCTCACAATTTAATTTACAGCATGGCAATCCCGTTGCATCAACTCCTATAAAGCGTCGTAAAATTTCCCAGTTGTCTAGTAATTCAACCAACATATTACAGTATACTATCAAATCATGTGAAAGCATGATCGTATTGTGTCGGAATCTGCGTATTGGGACCCTTTGCCGAATAATAAAGGAACCTGTTGTGGTGAGTGCAAAATTGAGGACTATCTGAAAAAGAGCTCTGTGATTTGGGTAGTCAGAATGCAGGTCATGGAGCTGATAAGGAATAATGTGATTGGGAAGAAGACTGATTGCACATGTATGTATATGATGTTCATTACAAATTTGGCAAAAAATAAACCAAATTCTGGCTTCTCTCAAGCTGTGCGACAACCCCTCTTTGTAAGAAAGATCCCTCTCAATAGACTGGTTAGTCACTGTCGCCAGCAGAAGGAAAAGCTCTCTGTAGCTCGTCTCTAGGGGTAATATTCCTTATGTTATTATGTGAGTTATATGAAAAAGCTATCTACTTTTTTCTATTTTTCTATCTACTGGCTAACACGGTACCAAGGTATATTTCTTTCCTGTATGAAAAAGCTAAGTATTCTTTTAGTGTAAAACACAGAAGAAATGAATTGTACATAAACGTACCATTGCTCTGTAATATCAACTTTCTGATGGGTCAGAGGGGTTGTATGACTATAGGCAATCCACAAATGTCTAATAGATAGATGCAAGTTCCACCTCTCGGACACAAATCTTTCTCCGGAATAGGGTTTCCTCAATACTGTTGCCCTGGCCACAATGACCGGAGAGGTGGCTGTGCATTCTCTCCATATGCGCTTATAAGAATTCCAAATGAGTTTACTGAGAATGAGGCACAAGTGAACACAGAATTGTAGTCCCCATTCTGAAGTTAGATGCAAGTCAGAGGTGGGACCTGCATTTACTCCACATTTCTGCACATGTCTTAAGTTCCTAAATGTTTATCAAGAGGCAACCCCTCTAAAGTGGTTATCCGGAAATGTTTTCATTTTTAGACCTATAGTCAGGGCCGTATTTGCCACTAGGCACTTGAGGGCACGTGCCTAGGGCGGGGACAGGCGAGGGGGCGGCACCTCAGCAAGGTTTTTTTTTTTTCCTTTTTTTTTTTTTTTTTTTTTTTTTAATATACTAGTCCTGTGCGTCCCTTCCTGAAGACAGGGGCGGCAGAGCGGCAGCCAGAACACGTGGTGCTGGTGCCGACTCTCCCTACTTCCCCTGCTGAGACACAGTGACCCCCTGCTCACAGCCTCACTGGTGCCCGGCGGAATGTGACTGCTGAGATAGAACGGCGGCGCCCTGTGTCCCGACCCTGGGTCCTGTCATGGACTCACACTGCCTGCCTGGAGAACTCGCAGTAGAGCAGTACATACACAGTAAGTAGTGTACTGTCTCTAATGATCTCGCTCCTGGCTCCTGCCCGCGCACTGCCTGCTGCAATGCACGGCTCTGTCTGTGACTCACCTCACGGTCCTCACCCCTTTCCTCACATTCCTCAGCCTCGTCTCTGACAGTAGTGCCTGAGGCTGGAGGAGCCGTGCAAACACACAGCAGCCCTTGAATGTTTGATCTTTGCTCCCTGCAGACGGAGCCAGAGAGTGAGTGGTGGGGGTGGGGTATAATACACCCCCACTCACTCTATCTGGGTTCTTGGAGCAAACATTGCCAGTGCTGGGGTGTGTGTGTTTGTGTGCAGCAGAGCTATGTATGTGTGTGCAGCAGAGCTGTGTGTGTGTGTGTGTGCAGCAGAGCTGTGTGTGTGTGCGGGCAGCAGAGCTGTGTGTGTGTGTGCGGGCAGCAGAGCTGTGTGTGTGTGCGGGCAGCAGAGCAGAGCTGTGTGTGTGTGTGGGCAACAGAGCTGTGTGTGTGTGGGCAGCAGAGCTGTGTGTGTGTGCGGGCAGCAGAGCTGTGTGTGTGTGCGGGCAGCAGAGCTGTGTGTGTGTGTGCGGGCAGCAGAGCTGTGTGTGTGTGTGTGTGCGGGCAGCAGAGCTGTGTGTGTGTGCAGCAGAGCTGTATGTGTGTGTGTGCAGACAGCGGAGCTGTATGTGTCTAGACCGCTAAGTCATATGGGTAATTTCGCAATACATCAATGGGAACGGAAGCTGGCGGCAGACCGCTAAGTCATCTGGGTAATTTCGCAATGCATCACTGGGAACGGAATCTGGCGGCAGCATCGCGCGCATCGGTACAGCTTCGGTGGACGCCGGAGGGTGAGTATATACGGTAACTATTTTTTATTTTAATTCTTTTTTTAACAGGGATATGGTGCCCACACTGCTATATACTACGTGGGCTGTGTTGTATTCAACGTGGGCTGTGTTATATACTGCCTGGCTGCTATATACTACGTGGGCAGTGCTATATACAGGTCCTTCTCAAAAAATTAGCATATAGTGTTAAATTTCATTATTTACCATAATGTAATGATTACAATTAAACTTTCATATATTATAGATTCATTATCCACCAACTGAAATTTGTCACGTCTTTTATTGTTTTAATACTGATGATTTTGGCATACAACTCCTGATAACCCAAAAAACCTGTCTCAATAAATTAGCATATTTCACCCATCCAATCAAATAAAAGTGTTTTTTAATAACAAACAAAAAAACCATCAAATAATAATATTCAGTTATGCACTCAATACTTGGTCGGGAATCCTTTGGCAGAAATGACTGCTTCAATGCGGCGTGGCATGGAGGCAATCAGCCTGTGACACTGCTGAGATGTTATGGAGGCCCAGGATGCTTCAATAGCGGCCTTAAGCTCATCCAGAGTGTTGAGTCTTGCGTCTCTCAACTTTCTCTTCACAATATCCCACAGAATCTCTATGGGGTTCAGGTCAGGAGAGTTGGCAGGCCAATTGAGCACAGTAATACCATGGTCAGTAAACCATTTACCAGTGGTTTTGGCACTGTGAGCAGGTGCCAGGTCGTGCTGAAAAATGAAATCTTCATCTCCATAAAGCATTTCAGCCGATGGAAGCATGAAGTGCTCCAAAATCTCCTGATAGCTAGCTGCATTGACCCTGCCCTTGATGAAACACAGTGGACCAACACCAGCAGCTGACATGGCACCCCACACCATCACTGACTGTGGGTACTTGACACTGGACTTCAGGCATTTTGGCATTTCCTTCTCCCCAGTCTTCCTCCAGACTCTGGCACCTTGATTTCCGAATGACATGCAAAATTTGCTTTCATCAGAAAAAAGTACTTGGGACCACTTAGCAATAGTCCAGTGCTGCTTCTCTGTAGCCCAGGTCAGGCGCCTCTGCCGCTGTTTATGGTTCAAAAGTGGCTTTACCTGGGGAATGCGGCACCTGTAGCCCATTTCCTGCACACGCCTGTGCATGGTGGCTCTGGATGTTTCCACACCAGACTCAGTCCACTGCTTCCTCAGGTTCCCCAAGGTCTGGAATCGGTCCTTCTCCACAATCTTCCTCAGGGTCCGGTCTCCTCTTCTCGTTGTACAGCGTTTTCTGCCACATTGTTTCCTTCCAACAGACTTACCATTGAGGTGCCTTGATACAGCACTCTGGGAACAGCCTATTTGTTGAGAAATTTCTTTCTGGGTCTTACCCTCTTGCTTGAGGGTGTCAATGATGGCCTTCTTGACATCTGTCAGGTCGCTAGTCTTACCCATGATGGGGGTTTTGAGTAATGAACCAGGCAGGGAGTTTATAAAAGCCTCAGGTATCTTTTGCATGTGTTTAGAGTTAATTAGTTGATTCAGAAGATTAGGGTAATAGGTCGTTTAGAGAACCTTTTCTTGATATGCTAATTTATTGAGACAGGTTTTTTGGGTTATCAGGAGTTGTATGCCAAAATCATCAGTATTAAAACAATAAAAGACCTGACAAATTTCAGTTGGTGGATAATGAATCTATAATATATGAAAGTTTAATTGTAATCATTACATTATGGTAAATAATGAAATTTAACACTATATGCTAATTTTTTGAGAAGGACCTGTACTACGTGGGCAGTGCTATCTACTGCGTGGGCTGTGTTATATACTGCGTGGGCTGTGTTATATACTGCGTGGGCTGTGTTATATACTGCGTGGGCTGTGTTATATACTGCGTGGGCTGTGTTATGTACTGCGTGGGCTGAGTTATATACTGCGTGGGCTGAGTTATATACTGCGTGGGCTGTGCTATATACTACGTGGCTGCTATATACTACGTGGCTGCTGTATACTACGTGGCTGTGCTATGTACTATGTGGCTGTGTTATATACTATATAATATGGTACTGAGGGGGTATAGAGCTGGAGTAACAGATCTACTCCCTCATTTGTATGCAAACCGATTTCAGATGAATTGACTGAATATGAAAAAATATTGCTGGAATTGTCTTTGAAAGAGCTACATGGGCATATACATAGATTTGGACCCCTTACTGATTCCCTATGGGACTTGCGAACATGTGCAGCACTTGCGGTTTTACTGCTAAGCGCGGCCCTGCGCTTAGTAACCCGATATTTACCCTGGTTACCAGTGAAGACATCGCTGGATCGGTGTCACACACGCCGATTCAGCGATGTCTGCAGGGAAATCCAGCGACAAAATAAAGTGCTGGACTTTCCCCAGCGACCAAATATTTCCCAACAGGGGCCTGATCGTTGGTGTGACGGTACCTTTAGTCATAGTCACCAATGGGGGAGGCAGCACGAAAAGTGCCTAGGGCAGCAAAAACTCTAAATACGGCCCTGCCTATAGTAAAAAGAAAAAAAATTATCAGGCAAGTATTTGCTAACCACCTTTCTGTTCTACCCGCTATCAATCTCTTCTGGCTCCGAGTGGTTACAGACGGCTCCTGCCGGCAAGTCTGCGGCTTCCGCAGCTACTTCTCTTTTGCTCTGCTCTGTTGATGGGGCATGACTACAAGGGTCATGCTGATTGACATCCAGCACACTGCTGTAAAAGTGCAGGAAGCTGGCTGTCAATCATCGGTATGATATCAGCAGTCCCGCCCAATTGACAGAGCAGTCCAGAAGGGGAAAAGCTGCTCTGTTGATGTGAAGCAGCAGAATTGTCGCCATGTGTGGACCCTGACCGTTATGGGCCGCTGCAGGGTAGAACAGGCTGTTAGTTAGTAACTACCTGCATTTTAGTCCTTAGGCTCTTAGTAAAAAAAAAAAAATTGATCTTTAGACCTTTTTTTTTTCTCCAGTCCAGGTTGTATAAAAATAAATGACCTCATTCAGAAGTACGACTTGTCTCAGGAAAACAAGCCTTCATATGGCTATGAAGGCGGAAAAATAAAAAAAAAGTTATGGCTTTTAGAAGAAGGGGAGAAGAAAATTAAAATACAAAAAACAGGGGTGATAATATAACTTTGTGACTACATGTTGCTGATTTAACAGATATACAGAGCATTATTCACATGTGGCAGATTTATTCTCAGAAGTTTATCTGAAATCCTTGTACTTGTAGCAGAAACAACCCATTCATATGATTGGAAGTGTTTTTCTGTTGCACAGAAGTCTTCTAAGATAGAAATACTCATAAATCTGTTTCTGCTGGAACCCAATGTTGTAGGGTCGCATTGGGCCCTATAGTTCAGCATGTGTGTAAATCCTCAAGTATTGTGAATTAGATGTTGTCTGGGTAATACATTCTATATTCATTTTGTTTTTCAGTTCTGTGTAGACCACATTAAGATTGTTCTTGAAGGTAAGCAGTTCACATTTCTTCACTTTACCTAGCAAATCTACCGTATATACTCGAGTATAAGCCAATATTTTCAGCCCACTTTTTTGGGCTGAAAGTCCCCCTCTCGGCTTTTGTTCGAGTCATACTCAGGGGTCGGCAGGGGAGGGGGAGCGGGGGCTGTCTAATAATACTCACCTACTCCAGGCGCGGTCCCTGGCTTCCCCGGCGCCGGCAGCAGCAGCTTCTTCCTGTACTGAGCGGTCACATGGTACCGCTCATTACAGTAATGAATATGCGGCTCCACCTCTATGGGAGGTGGAGCCGCATATTCATTACTGTAATGATAATGAATATGCGGCTCCACCTCTATGGGAGGTGGAGCCGCATATTCATTACTGTAATGAGCGGTAACGGTGATCGCTCAGTACAGGATGAAGCTGCGGCGTCGGGGAAGCAGGGACTGCACAGCACCAGGAGCAGATGAGTATATCGGGGAGGGGAGCGCTGCACTGCGCGATAGTCACCTTTCCTCGTTCCGTTGCCGCTCTGTCTTCAGCAGTGACGCTCAGGTCAGAGGGCGCGGTGACGTGGTTAGTGCACGTCCTCTGCTGAGCATCAGTGCTGAAGATGGAGCGGGCCCGGAACGAGGAGCAGGTAACTATTGAAAGTGCCTGACCGACGTAGAGGTGAGTATGGGATTTATTATTTTTTATCGCAGCAACAGCAAATGGGGCAAGTGTCTGTATGAAGCATCTATGGGGCCATAACGTTTGTGCAGCACTATATGGGGCAAGTGTTTTGTATGGAGCATCTATGGGGCCATAACATTTGTGCAGCACTATATGGGGCCATAACGTTTGAGCAGCACTATATGGAGCATCTATGGGGCCATAACATTTGTGCAGCACTATATGGGGCCATAACATTTGTGCAGCACTATATGGGGCAAGTGTCTGTATGGGGCCATAGTTAACGTTTGTGGAGCATTACGGTATATGGGGCAAGTGTCTGTATGGAGCATCTTATAGGGCCATAATTAAGGTTTGTGCAGCATTATATGGGGCAAATATCTTTATAGAGCATCTTATGGGGCCATAATCAATGTTTGTGCAGCATTATATGGGGCAAATGTGTCTATGGCGCATCTTATGGGGCCTTTATTAACCTTTATGCAGGATTATATGGGGCATATTTTAATATAGAGCATCTTATGGTGCCATCATAAACTTTATGGAGCATTATATGGGGCTCCTGATTCAATATGGATATTCAAAAACACTTAACCTACTGATGTCTCAATTAATTTTACTTTTATTGGTATCTATTTTTACTTTTAACATTCACCGGTAGCTGCTGCATTTCCCACCCTAGGCTTATACTCGAGTCATTAAGTTTTCCCAGTTTTTTGTGGCAAAATTAAGGGGGTCGGCTTATACTTGGGTCGGCTTATACTCGAGTATATATGGTAGTTTAGCTAAAAGGGGTTTTCTGTAAAAGTTATTGTCAAATTGCCCAGGGCAAGGTAGCAAAAAAAAGTCCATACCTCTTGAGCAGACACTGTTCCTCTGCTCTCCTGGAAGAGGTGTTCTGGGACCACTGCAGCCCCTCTGGTAGTTTATACCCCAAGGCCTGCGTGGAAACCATTGAAAATACAGAGAAGCGCTTCTGAATCAGTAGATTAGTTTTTTTTCCCATTACCAATTGACAACAACTTTTAAAGTAGGGGACAACCCTTTTTTAATTTGGAAATGTATATATGGCACCACCTTGTGCTGGAGAAGGTGGTGACAGTGAGAATGCAAGAATTCTTATATTTCTTTATAAGTAACATATTTGTATGCCTCGATTAGAGCATATACCGTTTCAGCAAATGTCACATGAGGTCGTTAAGGTTTTGTGAAATTCATGAACCTCTCTGTTTATATTGCTGGTCTTAATTGCCGCAAAAAAATATTGGGTCCAATTCATCAAAGACTTTACACAATGGTAAAAAGCTTTGAAAAGTCACAAAATTTTGTCACAAAGCGAATCTTCACTTGTCCGATGGTATTAAATCATTAAGAGGCGCAAGAACAATGCCAGTCTCGATAAATCGGGGCCGTTGTTCCTAGGGTACTGTGAGGAGAGATGCTTGTTTTCTTCTATCCTGACTTTTCTAATAAATGGGTAGGCAGAAACTCCGTTTGGAAAGCCCAGGTGAAAGTAGTCAAATACAAAATATTGCAAGCGTTGCTATAAAAATTAATTCATTTTTATTCATTTTTTAGCAATCACAATTCCTAAAACCAGCAAAAAGAGGAAAATTTAGGACGTTATTGATGTTAGAATGAAAAATAAATGTTACCTTGCCATTAGCGCCACAACCTAAAAATGTAAAGATAAAATAGAGAGTATTTGAGCTATTTCGCATCCTGACGCTTCATTGCCGCCTAGAGGAAGCATACAAAACAGCTGTGGTATTTTATTACCATATTTCTTTTCTGTATGCATGGAGTTGTGTATTTTCTTACAGCTGGTGATATAGGTATTGAACACGTCACCAATTGTCTAAGTAAATTTCTAAAGGTGCTACTGACATGAAATTTTCACCAGATGTCTGTAACGACCCATCCACAAAGGCAAAGAAATCATAAGCTATAGATGTCCATGAATTGTTATGTGTAATAACGAGAGATGACACAGGGGAAAAGTATTGAACACTCCTACTGAAATTTAGTTAATACTTTGAACAAAAATCTGTTGGTAATGACAGCCTCTGCATGGAGAAACTAGTCGCATGCATTGCTCAGGTGTGATTCTTCCACACACACTTCAAATCCTGAAGGTTCCGTGGGCTCCTTCTATGAACTCTGAGCCTTGGTTCCTTCAGGTCAGGTGATTGGCTGGGCCATTCCAGCAGCTTTATTTTTTCTTTTTCTGAAACCAATTGAGAGTTTCCCTGCTGTGTGTTTGGGATCATTGTCTTGCTGAAATGTCCACTCTCGCTTCATCATCGTCCTGGACGTATTTGTCCATTCATCCTTTAGGCTGTAAACCATCCCCACACCGTGATGTTCCCACCTCCAAACTTCACTGTTGGTAGGATAATTCTTTTCACTCCTCTGTGAGATACAAGTAAAATGTTGTGTTTTTTGTTCACAGACGTTAATGCTAAAGATGGTCTTGAATTAATATTGCCTACTTCACAGCTGACAAAGTGTGAATGGTGCAGTGCAAGAAAACTTCCAGTAGTCTATTTTCAAAGTACGCCGTGTCTCTGTAAGAAGCTGCAGTCACGGTTTCAGATGAGCAGAGAAAATGAAGCTGGATGGTATGACTGCAATGCTACAAGTAAGTCTTCTCAGTTGTGTTTGGGGCTGGTTTTCTAGTTGGACCTCCATCACTTGTATCTCCTCTGGAGCTCATGGGTTTCTTCACATTTGAGACTACAAATCTTACAGGAATGTGGTTATAGTAACAGTAAGCATTCAGCTGTCTATAGTTATTCAGTAGACTGTCAGGTAATGTGATTCAGCAGTAATCTATTTCTTAAAGGGGTTGGCCACTACTTTTTTCATTGGTAACGTATCTTAAGGATATCTGATTGGTGGGGTGGGACACACAGCACACCAGCTGGAAGCTTTCAGATGCTGCCAAAACACAGAAACTCCATAATTTCTATAGCGTCTGGGTCCTGCAGATCAACCTCATTTTCAAAGCGAAGCATGCGAGAACTTCCAGGACGGCGCCAGGTAAAACTGGATAGGATATCAGTAAAAAACGTAGTGGCCAGGGTTGTCTAGTCCAGAATAATAAGTCTGCAGTCACTCTGTGTGACTGCAAATTTATGAATCCCCCCTAGCGCAAGCACTGTTCTCTGCGAGGATTCCCCGGTTTCTGAGCCAGGAGCTCAGGGTATGTATGTATTATACATACTCCCAACCAGAGGCCGAATAGTGGGCACGTCGTCGCTCCATATAAGTGTATGTCGTACCCCGTTTAGTGATGCAGCCGCCCAGTGGGCATGGCTTGGCTCAAAACAAGTGTATGGAGCTAGGCCTCGTCCACAAGTCGTCCTTTGGTTGGGGGTATGTATAACACACATGTACCCGCCGATACCGGCTCGGAAAGCAGCGAATCTCCGCAGTGCATTCGCTGGGAGGATTCGTGAGTCTGCTGTGACACAGACTTCTCATTTTGGACCTGACAACCCCTTTTAAGTGAAGAACATGCCGAATCCCAGGCACTTCTGAAGCAGAGTTATGCATTAAATTACGCTGTAATTATACTTTGCATTCAGATTATGTATATCTGAATAGAGTCTTAAAGGGTTATTCCCAAAATAACACGTTCTTCCCTGTCCATAAGAATAGAGGATAGCCAGTATCTACACTATAGTGTCTGCGGGTGTTGCAGTTCTACCTGGCCCTGAAGACCAGGAGGGCTCAAAGGTCACTTTGGCTCACATGAGAATACCAATACTTATTAAACGGAAGCTTTAATTTATTTTTCAAGAAAGTTTATTGTTTTTTGTTTTCTTTTTTTTCTTTTTACATATTACAATTTGTAATAAAAATAAAAAATAGAACCTTCATGTTGGCCGTTAGAACCTTTTTTGGCACAGTTTCCTATTTGTTTTAATAAAATAAACACGGACATCACCACAATGGTCAGACATGATCCTATCTTTTGCATTGAAGTGACTATTGAGTGTGCAAATGTCATTGTGAAGGGAGGGGGAGCAGGTCAGCTGTGGCATCCCCTATTGTGATTGGTGGATCCTGAGTTATCAGCTGTGTATAGAGGAGCTACCGGTTATTATGATCCTGCTTCTAATGATAATGAGCCTTGCTAAAAACTCTTCCTAAAAGGACAGGAAGTCTAAAAAAGCCCCAATGACCGGTGTGGAAATTGCAAGATTACTATTTAATAAAGATCACGATATGAAAAAAATAACATTGCCAGTTACACAGACACCTAATTTAAACAGTAGGGCATTTTTTTTTGTGATAGCGTCTCTTTAAATACCCTTGATTTTTAAGGAACCTGTTGGAAATTTTGCATTGGTTCCCAGAAGTTAAAAATTGCACCACTGGTGATAACTTTCCCCTGTTGGGTACCCCAGCAATCCCAAACTCAGGGCCCTAGAACTTTGACTGGAGCAGATATGTGCCTGTCTAACCTCCTCTTCATTCATCGTTTATAGGGCTGCCAGAAATAGCTGTACTCTGCTTGTAGACAATGGCTAGAGTGGAGGCCAAGCATGCGCACCTCCTTTCCTTTCAGGATGTTCCAGAATCCCGTTTTATGGATCCTTGGGGGGTCCCTGCAGTCAGACCCCCAGTGATCCGCAAGTTATCATTTATTTTTGGAGAATAACCCTTTAACTTTTATTAAGATATATAATAGACAAAAGAATGTTCCAGCTCACCCTCAGGTTATTCCCATGCAGTCTGCAGCACAGATAGCGACTCTGCCTTGGCACAAGAAAACTTGGTAAAGGAAGGATAGTCCAACCCAACGGACATGCAATCTTCTTTTTATCCTTATACAGAGGACGACTGGTTAAACATTCGTGTTAAAATCAAAGATGGCATATACACATTTCAGGGGTTGCAGCACCATTAATGATGATTTTAACATAAATGTTTTACCAGTCGTCCTCTGTATGATACCTATTGAATAAAGATTGTATGTCTGTTGGGCTGGATTATCCTTTATTTTATCACATCAAGATATATTGCCTTATTCGCTCTTGCCTTTTCTCCTTTTTGTCCAGTTTCTGGTATTTTTTGCTTGTTTTTTTTTTGTTTTGTTTTTTTAAATTTGCGCCTTCTTCTTTTAAGTTTATTTTGTGTTCACCTGTTTTTTATTTTCTTTTGCCATTGTGGGCAGAGTTTAGGGTTTTCAGGTATTTTTCACTTGATTGATCAGTTGCGACTACCGGTATTTGAAAATGTCTAAAACTTTTGCACAAAAGTACTCTAGTCCAACATTTGTTATTTTATGTACATCTGAAACCGATATGCAAATTTTACAACAGTGTAGCGAAACATGCAACTTTCTCCTTCGCCTCATTGGGGGACACAGACCATGGGTGTATGCTGCTGCCACCAGGAGGCTGACACGAAGTGATACAAAGAAAGTGATCTCCTCCCCTGCAGTATATACCCTCCTGCTGGCTCCCAGCTAACCAGTCCTTGCTCCGTGTCCGTAGGAGGCACACGGACAGGTCTGCTATTCAGACCCAAAGAACTCTTTTACCTTTTACAACGGACGAATGGGGCGACGGATTCTTTCATGTTCTGATCTCCCCGAACCAACAACAGGCGAGCACGGAAGTTTTACCTCTTCGTATCCTCTCCTGCGACGTGGGAAGCCACTGCCTGAGCTTATTCTAGGGGCGACGGGCCCCTTCAAGGGCACCGATCTCCCCCCTCCCTTATCAGACGAGCACTGGAGTTTCACCTTCAGTATCCTCTTCTGCAGCCAGGCCTATTGCCGGACATGCAGCCCTGCCCACCAGGTTTTACCCTCGGCTGTACAGAGGCACCTTCCAGCGTGGCGTCCGAGCAGCCCCCACTGCATCACCACTATTAAGAGCGGATGGTACACGGAGGCGGACGGTTCCTCCCCACCTCCAAAGGGACGATGGATTGAGGACTTTTCTTATCCCTGCACCGTCCAAACAGCAGCAACAGCACAGGATCCTTTCTCTACCTCTGACCTGCTGAACAAAGCTGCATACTGGGGTAAGTGCCGGGACTCGAGCAGTTGGAGGGCTCTGCGCATCCGGCGGCTTTTTCCCTTCGGTGCCGGCTGGCTTCAAAAATTTAGCCCCAGGCTTCGGGTTTGTGTAGGCCGCAACCCGGAACTCTGCCCATGCTAGGCCGCGCTTCAGGCTCCACCCCCCCATTCAGGCGCCTCTCATTCAGGACGAGAACTCTATTCTCTTCGTCCTCCTGCCATCTCCGGACACGAGCTCATCCGGAAGTGGCTGCTGCATCGCACCGGCGGTTTTCAGCGCTGAAGACAGCGCTATTCCAGACGGGGGACTCAGAATCTCGGTAAGGAGAATCCCTCCCTTTGCACCCCTCCCCGCTCGCACCCAGCTTTCCCTGGCTTTGTAAAAACACATGACCAGCATTCCCTGGTCTTAAAGGTTCCCTAGTTTAAAAGGGGCACATTACCAGCATTCTCTGCTCTGCCAGAAGCCGGTCACCTTTCCTTAACAAATGAGCTCAGGAGCCTCCGCTGCCACCGATCCCGGCTCTTCCCAGAGTACCTAGTTCCCCTCAAGGGGCTTCACCTCTGGCGTAATCCTTGAAAAATGCCCCGGTCTTAAAGGCACATGACCAGTATTCATGGTCTTAAAGGCGCATGACCAGTATTCCTGGTCTTAAAGGCACATGACCAGTATGCCCTGGTCTTAAAGGCACATGACCAGTATTCATGGTCTTAAAGGCGCATGACCAGTATTCCTGGTCTTAAAGGCGCATGACCAGTATTCCTGGTCTTAAAGGCGCATGACCAGTATTCCCTGGTCTTAATGGCGCATGACCAGTATTCCTTGGTCTTAAGGGCACATGACCAGTTTTACCTGGTCTTAAAGGCACATGACCAGTATGCCCTGGTCTTAAAGGCACATGACCAGTATTCCTGGTCTTAAAGGCGCATGACCAGTATGCCCTGGTCTTAAAGGCATGTGACCAGTATGCCCTGGTCTTACGCACATGACCAGTATGGCCTGGTCTTAAAGGCATGTGACCAGTATGCCCTGGTCTTAAAGACGTGACCAGTATGCCCTGGTCTTAAAGACACGTGACCAGTATGCCCTGGTCTTAAAGGCACATGACCTGTATGCCCTGGTCTTAAAGGCACATGACCAGTATGCCCCGCTCTTAAAGGCACATGACCAGTATGCCCCGCTCTTAAAGGCACAAGACCAGTATTCCCTGGTCTTAAAGGCACACGACCAGTATTCCCTAGTCTTAAAGGCGCATGACCAGTATTTACTGGTCTTAAGAGCACATCATCAATCCGAAGCTGGTCACCCTAACTGAGCTCTGGAGCCTTCCGCCGCTGATCCCAGTTTATCTCAGAGTACCTAGTCCTCCTCAGTGGGCTTTGTCACTAACCGCAACCCATGGTTTCTCTGACCAAAAGATTGTATCCCTCTGTGAACCCTCTGTGGCTCGGAGTGCTCGCAGGACCGATATACATGGTCTCTCTCCTACATGGGAGCCGTCGGCTAGCAGAGGCCGCAAGTACTCTAGAAAAATGTACAGGCGTCTAGAAAACTGAAGTTTTCATTTCCTGATCTCTCCCCTATGATTTGTTGAGAACAACGCTGAATATGGATCGGATATTGCCTTGGATTGCCAGAGCTTCAGAAAAAGAGGGACTCTCCTATTTATACCATCAACAAATTGACGAGCGATTCACTGGACAGAAGCCTTTAAGTGGGATGCCATACCTGGTCTGATTTTTATGGCACAAGACCAGTATTCCCTGGTCTTAAAGGCACATGACCAGTAACCCCTAGTCTTAAAGGCGCATGACCAGTATTTACTGGTCTTAAGGGCACATCATCTATCCTAAGCTGGTCACCCTAACTGAGCTCTGGAGCACTCAACATGCTCCCTCTCCTACAATGGGAGCCGTCGGCCAGCAGGGACCGCAAGTATTCTAGAAAAACGTACAGGTTCTAGAAAATCTCCATCAACAAATTGACGGGTGATGCACTGGACAGAAACCTCTAAGTAGGATGCCATACCTGGTCGGAATTTTATGGGCGACGGGTCCCTTAAAGGGCATCGATTTCCCCCCACACCTTCAACAGACGAGCACATGCAGTGTCGCCTCCATGTATGCTCTTCTGCATCCAGGCCTAACGCCACACAACCTGCCCTGTCCGCCCGGGGACCTCACTCTGGGGATGTACAGAGGCACACATTTTTGGCGTCCGAGCACCCCCCCCCCTTTGTATCACCACTATTTAGCGGATGATGCAAGAAAGCGGACGATTCCTCTCCACGTCCCTGTTAAGAGGATGGTGGATCGAGGGTTCCTAATTTTTTTCTCTGCTCGACGATGGCAAGAGACCTGCTGGTTGCAGCCCTGCATTCTGCCATGTGGCAGACTAACCGGGTAGAATTTCTTGTGGTATACCTACCAGTATCCCTGCCCGATGTATCATCAATTAAAATACCTCCTTCCTTAGCCGCCACATGGGTTGCTTGACCAATAGTCTCCTGGTCAGAGACCTTAACTACTTCGATTCACACAAGTAACCTTTCCCCGAAGACAGTATAGCTGGCCAATCAAATCTTCTGAGCAGGAGACTAACAAGGGATCGTATCTTTTCTACAGACCCAACCAGCAGTGGAAGCGTTGTCCAGGACAGTCTAGATCTAAGGGATCTTGGTTCCAAAAAGGAGGGTATGAAAAGTAAGACCATTCCTGGACCTCAAACTTCTAACAACCTTTGACAAGGTCCTCCTTTTTCAGATGGAGTTCCTCCACTCAGCCATTACTTCCACATACCTCACATTCCTATTTTTCCCCTCTACAATAATCTCTTCGCCTTTCCATTCGCGAACAGCATTCTCAAGTCACGACCTTGCCCTTCGGCCTGGCTACCGCACCAGAGTGGTCGCAAGGGTCATGGCGGTTGTCATGTGCTTCTTGCTCCCTAGAAGCATGGTCGTCCTGCCCTATTTGGACCACTTTCTAGCCACTCTTCAAGGACTACGCTGAGTTGTCTATTATCACTTGCAATACCCTCTCACTTGGGCTAGCAGCTAAACTTAGACAAGTTTTTTCCTCATTCCCAGCCCAGCAGATCCTTTTTTGAGGATGATCTGCACAAGAAGGATGGTAATTCTCTCTCGAGTCAAGGTCGTGGCCCTTCAACATGGAGCTCGTGCACTTGATCACTCATTCCCTCGGTTAATTCAATTCGCTAGGAGGGTTCTGAGGAAAAAGACGTCAATGGAAGCGCTGTATTTCGCTCTGCTCGTTTTCAGCAAGCCAATCAGGCTTTCAAAGGGTAGTCTCTGAGCTCCTTCCTCATCCAGAGCCTTCTCCTTGTCCAATGGTTTAGGGAATACCACTGCCAGTCTTCTTCTCCCGATCATTGCTCTGGGGATCCGAACGGCACGGCTAATCCTACAGCAGGTCCACTGCCTTTAGGCGGGTCAACCATCCGTCTTCAATTGGATAATGCCACGGCTGTGCCATACATCAACCATCTAGCAACTACCCACAGTCAAGTGCCATGGCCGAGGTACCTCGCACTCTCTGATGGGCCGAGATCTATCATTCGGTGATCTCAACAGTACATATCCCTGGAGTAGAACACTGGGCGGCTGACATCTTCAGCCGTCAGGGTTTCTCCTCAAGTGAGTGGGAACTTCACTCGGAAGTCTTCCATCAGATCTGCCTTCACTGGAGTACTCCGGATGTAGGTCGGATGGCGTCCAATCTGAACGCCAATGTACTCCAGTTCATGGTTTGGCCTCGAGATCCAAGTCCACCGCAGTGCATGCTCTGTTCTTCCATGGTACCAATTTCCATAACTCTTCCACTACGTCTGAGATCTTTTTGGAAGCAGGAAGGGCCCCAGTGATCCCGGGAGACCCGCACTGACCATGTCAGGTTTTCTCACTTGCGGTACTTGTATTTTTCCGTCTTATGGCGACAAACCTCGAAATATGGACTTTCTCGCAGGGACCCTTCACCTGTAGTTCTTCCCTACCATGTACTGTTAGATCTGTGGGACCTTAATGGTCCTGGGGATCTTACAGTAGACTCCTTTTTTGATCCGGACAGACTTTACTATCAGGGAAGGTCACTCCCCTTTTTTCTCTGCGTTCTTGTCATCCTAATGAGTCTTCAGAGCTCGCCGCTCTGTTCTTTCAGACTTTTTTCCTTATTACCATCAAGGCAAGGTTGCCCTCAAGCCATCCCCTTCCCTCGTTGCCAAGGGGGTATTGTATTCCCACTGTCCCAGGGGCTTCGTCCTCTCATCTCTTTCGGCTCCAGTCCACAAAACGGAATGGGTTCTCCATAATCTGGAAGAAGTGAGTGCTCCGAGTGGGTACGTATCAAGGACGGCGTCCTTCCGAAGGTTGGACACTTTACTTGGGCTTCTCGATGGTAAGTAGGCTTCCTGACGGTCACAGGAAGGGTTTAGCCGTTTCATCGGCCATGTTAGCCTGGTGGATTCTTTTCACCATGCAGGAGTCCTTCTGTGCTAGATGTCAGCCTATCTCCCTGTCTGAGGGCTCTAGGCACCAGACGTCGGCAAGCACGACCGCAAGCTTGCGAATTCCTCCAGTCCGCATGCATTCTTGAAGCACTGTAATTCACACACTTCCACAGATGTGAGTCTGGGCAGGCGGACTTTGCAGGCCGCGGTGGCGCACTTGTAAGTAGCGGCTACACAGCCTGATCTGATGTTGTCCCCACCCAGGGACTGCTTTAGGACGTCCCATGGTCTGTGTCCCCCATTGAGGCGAAGGAGAAATAGGGATTTTTGTGTACTCACCGTAAAATCCTTTTCTCCGAGCCATTCATTGGGGGACACAGCTACCTCCCTATTATTAGTTTGTGCTTGTTTTTATCATTTGATATGTTATACTCGCATATATAATATGACATGCTATACGCTTATATGTTGTTATTGATCTCCTACTGCTTTTGCACCGAACTGGTTAGCTGGGAGCCAGCAGGAGGGTGTATACTGCAGGGGATGAGCTAACTTTCTTTGTATCACTTAGTGTCAGCCTCCTGGTGGCAGCAGCATACACCCCATGGTCTGTGTCCCCCAATGAATGGCTCGGAGAAAAGGATTTTACGGTGAGTACACAAAAATCCCTATATTTCCTCTAAAAAAAAAAATGCAAAAAGAAATAAAGGGCAGTTTAGATTTTGAACAGTTTTTGAAGAGTTTGGCACAAAATTGTCAAGAATTATAACAAGACAAAATTAGAAAGACAATTAAAAAAAAAAAAAAAGAAATGATGAATCAAGTCCTGTGTGTTATTAATTGTCTGCACTTTTCTGTTGTAGGCATAGCAGAGCAATACATTGTGTTAATCTTTGACAGACCTCCAGAAGCACATGAAATTGTTTGTTTCGAAAGGATACAATCTGAAGTTGGAGAAAAACAATTAATTCCCAACTTTTTTTCAAAAATATCATTTGAAGAAGCAAATAGACGACTTGTTGCCTCCACCAATCATGGTTCTGAAACACCTTCAGTAGCTTCCACTCCAAAGGACCACATAACTCGAAGCGTAAATGTTTTATTTTTCTCATTATTTTCTGTTTGTGGGACACCTCTCTGATACTGAACAAATGCTTGTTTCTTTTTACCTGTGTATTTTTCATATTAATACTATATACATCTCAGTGATTGTCCAGTGAAAACAAGTTATCTAAAAATAAAATAAAAAGTTTTCAAAAAATAAATTTCAAATCATCCCCCTTTCGCCCCATTCAAAATAAAACCATAAAAATAAAATCAAACCTACACATATTTGGTATCGCTGCATTCAGAATCGCCTGACCTATCAATGAAAAATAAGGATTAGCCTGATCGCTAAACGGCGTAGCGAGAAAAAAATGTCAAAACGCCAGAATTACATTTTTTTTTGGGTCGCCGCGACATTGCAATAAAATGCAATAACGGGCAATCATAAGATACTATCTGCACCAAAATGGTATCATTAAAAACGTCAGCTTGGCAGGCAAAAAATAAGTCCTCACCCAACCCGAGATCATGAAAAATTGCACCCCTCAAGGTGCGCAAAACCACAATCAAGAAGTAAATTAACCCATCAGGTGCTTCACGAGAACTATAGCAATGTGGAAGGAAAAAATGAACATTTTACTTTTTTCACAGATAATTTACTTTGGAACCAATTTTTTTTTTATTTTCACAAGGGTATCAGGAGAAAATGAACCACCAAATTTGTTGTGCAATTTCTCCTGAGTGCGCCGATACCCCTTATGTGGGGGAAAGCCACAGTTTGGGCGCATGGCAGGGCTCAGAAGGGAGGGAGCACCGTTTGACTTTTTGAACGTAAAATTGGCAGGAATCAATGGTTGCGCCATGTCACGTTTGGAGACCCCCTGATGTGCCTAAACAGTGGAATCCCCCCCCAATTCTAACTCCAACCCTAATCCAAATCCAAACCCTAACCCCAACACAGCCCTAATCCCAATCATAACCCTAACCACAAACTTAGCCCTAACACACCCGTAACCGTAATCCCAACCCTAACCATAATCACAACCCTAACCCTAGCTTTAGCCCAACTCACTTCAGCCCAACTCTAACCCTAATGGAAAAATGGAAATAAATACATTTTTTTATTTCATTATTTTTACCTAACCAAGGGGGTAATAAAAGGCTCAGACTACATGTGCAATGGGATGGGTTCACTTTAAACTATAGTTGCAATGCACTGTATAGAGAAATGACTGTTTTAAGCCATTGTTAGGCTATGTGCACACGATGCAGATTTTGCTGCGGATCCGCAGTGTTTCCTCAGCTGCGTATCCGCAGCAGTTTACCCTGCATTACAGTTCAATGTAAACGTATGGGGAAAAAAACGCTGTGTTGCGGAAAAAAATGCGCGGAAACGCAGCGGTTTACAATCCGCAGCATGTCACTTCTTTTGTGCGTTTTCCGCAGCGGATTTACAACTGCCCTTATGGAAAACCGCAGTTGTGAAACCGCGGTAACTCCGCGATAAATCCGCAGCGGTTTTCCACTGCGGATTTATCAAATCTGCTGCGGAAAAATCCGCTGTGGACCCAGACTACGTGTGCACATAGCCTAAGACCAGTGGTTTATGTGCACGTTAAATATTTGCTGCGGACATTTCTGCTGAAGAAAACATGTCTATTGACAGAAAAACACTGCATTAAAAATTCATATTTTTGCATGCAGTATTTATTTGTCTTTTCCCATCTATTAGAATTTGTGAGAAACGCTGAAAGAATTGAAATGCTGTACATTTGAAACTGCTTCAAGTCTGCAAGAAAAAGATAAGCAGCGTGTGCAGGAGATTTCAGAAATGTCCCCTTTGCTGGCACAGTAAATTGCAGTTTGCTTGGTTTTTTTTGTGGCAAAAAACAATGTGTGAACATACCCCCTAAAGCTGGACCTGCAGTGAAACGACACTGAAAATTTTTGTCCAGTGTCTCAAGCAACTTGGAGCCCCCTATATATTATTGCTGTGTAGTATGCTGTAATTTTATCAGAAAAACACAGCATAAAGTATAAATGTAAAGTGAACGTATCGCTAGTCATTCATTTGCCAGATCCCAGGCATTGCGCACCCAACTGTACTTGGAAATATGTCTGCCAGAAGCCAGGAGTTGATCGCACCTGTTGTTTTCCTTTCATTCAGGCTATATCGGAAACACGAATGAAATTGCGGAACACCACACCTCACTTGCAGTTCTTTGAAGATGATGAAGAAGAAGGTGACACACATACGGTCTTTGTTGGCCCAATTGTAAAGTAAGTCTATAGGTCATGTTTCTAGAAGATTATCTGTTAGCAAACTTGGAGAAATTGTTATCCAGCTACGCTACATGTCATAGATGTGTAAAAAAAAATCTATTAACAGTGCAAGATTTCGTTCTAGCCAAATTATTCCAGAAGCCATCATTTGGAGGCACCTTTTGAATTCATTTGTCTTGCCTGTTATTACTACTTTAGTCCTTTTTGACATTTCTGTTTCTCCAGCAGCGCATCCACAGTGATTTTATAGAGCTGTAGAACTGGGGATAAGTTGTGGTGATCATTGGGAGATCAGAGTTAGGCTTACGTTTTTGCTGGTTTTTTTATGCAAATTAAAAGCGACTTCTTACAGTACCTGCAAAAGGTATGAGATTTCCAAAATCTGAAGCACAACAGTTTTTTTTTTTGTTTTGTTTTTAACTGCAGCACGTAACTTCTTTCAGCATTTTTTTTAGCAATTGTTTTCCCCCCATATAAAGCAATGAGTAAAGGTACCGTTACACTAAACGACTTATCAACGATCACGACCAGCGATACGACCTGGCCGTGATCGTTGGTAAGTCGTTGTGTGGTCGCTGGGGAGCTGTCACACAGACAGCTCTCTCCAGCGACCAACGATCAGGGGAAAGACTTCGGCATCGTTGAAACTGTCTTCAACGATGCCGAAGTCCCCGGGTAACCAGGGTAAACATCGGGTTACTAAGTGCAGGGCCACGCTTAGTAACCCGATATTTACCCTGGTTATCATTGTAAAAGTAAAAAAAAAAACAAAAAAAACAGTACATACTCACATTCCGATGTCTGTCACGTCCCCCGCCGTCAGCTTCCCGCACTGACTGTCAGCGCCGGCTGTAAAGCAGAGCACAGCGGTGATGTCACAAGCGTGCTTAGAAGTCCGGTCCTGGGTCCGTCCCCCACCCACTCGCCCACCAGAGCCTGTCGGTTGCGGAGACGAGGACGTCCATCACACCTCCGTGGACGTCTCAATCCCCTCAGGTTAGTAACTGCGTGGGATGTTTAGGTGAGTATTTCCCCTAAAATTTCCCAGATCTTCCCCTTATTCCCTCGCAGTGTAGGGGAGTAGTAGTCCCTAAATGCGCTGCACTATCTTCTATGGCGGCGCTGATCTTATTTTAAAAGGGATCCCAGGGGCACCAAGACGAGCAGTAGCTCTGCACTACATATCTTCGCGCGGTGGCCTTTCAGGGCGCCGCGCTTCCTCCGAAGCTATCCCCTTCATCGGGGCCGCAGTGTCCTCCCTGCGGCCGCAATGTCACTTTTCCGGCGGCACCGCTATCCCCTGCGGCCGCAATGCCTTCTGTCCCTGCGCGGCGGCCTTGCCAGGCTGCCGCGCTACTTTCTCCCTGCGGGCTTCGGCGCCGCGATCCGACTATTCCGTTCTCCCTGCGGCCCTGGCAGGCTGCCGCGCTGCTCTGTGGCGCACTGTTCCGGGGCCGCGGTCTCCTTTCCAGCGGCACCGGCCTCTAATTTAGGTCCCGGCATCTGCCGGGGCCTACTTCCGGTACCGCGCTCCTCCACTTCCACTTTCTTCGGGCGGGCTTTCTCCCGCCCGACAAACTGTGCCCTGCAATCTCCGCCCACCGGCGCCATCTGGTCTGACTCCGCCCCTTCCTCCAAGCCGCTCCTGGAACACGGGGCAGGAGATTCCACACGTGCCCGCATTTTCGCCGAGAGCTTCATTTCTGGGGGCACAGCACATCATCTGCGCAGATTGCAACCAGAGGCCGCAGGGCAGCAGCTCCACCTTTTCTGTTCCACCGCAAGCAAACCTGGTATCCTTCTTCTCGTCGGCCGTGAGTAGCTCTGCACTGCAGACTGACACCCCCCTCTGCCCCACTGTCCCCTAACCCGCTGGCATTTTCTTCAGGGACCTCTCAAAATGTCTAACTCTAAAGGAGGCCGCTCTCGTCCCCCTACTTCATCTTCTGCCTTAGTCAAGTACTTTGCATGTTCGTCCTGTAACAGCAAACTTCCCTCAGGTCAGCCCTCTCCGCTATGTCAGGCCTGCAGCAACCCGATTGTTCCCACCGCCCAGGATCCTCCGGCCGGTCCGCCTGAGAGTGATACCCCCATCCCAGGCTGGGCCTCCTCTCTGTCACAATCGGTGGCCGATTTAACACGGATGTCTCAAACCCTGGTGTCCGTGCTGGATCGATTACCCCTGCAGACATTCGCAGTGGCCAGCGGGTCGCAGGAGCCGCCGCCCGAGCCCTCCTTGATAAGCCACAAAAGGTCCAGACAGGAACGTCGGTCTGAGTCCTCTTCTCGCTCCATCTCGCCACACGGCCCTCCTCTGCGGTCGGCGTCCCCCCGATCCCCCTCCCCTGAGTCAGGCGAGGCATTCTCTGATGCGCCCTCGGAGGATATTTCGGAGCTGGATTATAACCAAATCGCCACCATGAGGGATATGGTCCAGAATCTCATTGGAGCTATAAACCAAACCTGTGGCATCAAGGATTCCTCTATGGAACCCGCAGATCAGGAGGTTTTGTTTAGTCGGGCTAAACCACCTTCCAATTTTTTTGTTCCTCATCCTGAATTCGAGGAAATCTTGTCCATCGAGAGAGAGAACCCGACCAGACGTTTTCAGAGGGGAAAACGCCTGGGTGTGTTATATCCCTTTTCTCCAGAACTTACCGCCAATTGGACGGTCTCTCCCTCGGTGGATCCCCCTGTTTGCAGGCTGTCCACCAACACGGTGCTTCCACTGTCCGGCAGAGCATCTCTGAAGGATTCTAACTATAGAGTTATAGAATCCTTTGCGAAGTCAGCCTTTGAAGCGGCTGCAGCGACTCTATGCCCAACTTTTGCTTCCACTTGGGTCTCAAAATCCATTTCAAAATCGGCCAAAGATCTACGTTGAGGTATCCTGGACGGGGCGCCCCCCCCGTGCAACTAGCGGAGCTTGCCAACCAGATTTCCTACGCTGGTGAATACCTGGTCTCCACCTTCCTGGATGCCGTGTCTTGTGCGGCTCAGGCTTCCAGCAATGCTGTTGCCATCCGTCAGACCGTTTGGCTCAAGGCCTGGCAGGCGGACTTATCTTCCAAAAAGTCCCTTACCAGTCTGCCCTTCCAGGGCTCTCGCCTCTTTGGTTCACAGCTGGACCAAATCATTAAGGACGCCACCGGGGGTACAAGTTCTCTTCTCCCCCCAGGCTAAGCCTCGTCGCCCTCCTCCGAGATGGCAGTTTCGATCCTTTCGGCCTTTTCGTCGCTTCGCGGCGTCAAATTCCTTTTCCCAGCAGCAACAGAGGCCACAGGCACGTCAAGAGAAGAAGGCGGTGTCCTTTAGGCCCACTCCGTCCTGGCGTCCTCGCTACTCCCAGGGTAGATCCTCCAGGCCCAGAACTGGAAGATTCACCTCGGCATGACTATCGGCGAGACCCCAGCCCAGCTCCCAGGTTGGTCGGCCGTCTTCTCTTTTTCAGAGACATCTGGATGTCCGCAGTAGAGGACGCATGGGTTAGGGAAGTTGTATCCTCGGGATACAAGATAGAGTTCGTTTCACGACCTCGGGATCGTTTCTTCGAATCCCGTCCTCCAAGAGATCCTGCTCTAGTTCCAGGTTTCTTCACAGCCATCACTTCTCTTCTCAAAGCTGGGGTAATCGTTCCCGTCCCAGAAAAAGAACGGTTCACGGGTTTCTACTCGAACCTTTTTGTGGTACCGAAAAAAGACGGCATGGTTCGCCCCATTGCTGAACAGGAGAGTTCGTCTGAGACACTTCAGGATGGAATCCCTTCATTCAGTAATTGCTTCTGTGGAGGCTCAGGAATTTCTGTGCTCGATAGACATCCAGGACGCCTTCCTCCATATCCATATTTTTCCCGGACATCACCGATTCCTGCGCTTTACGGTGCTCCGGGAACACTTTCAGTTCGTTGCCCTGCCGTTCGGTCTCGCAACCGCTCCAAGGGTGTTCACGAAGGTCATGGCGGCGCTGATGACCATCTTGAGAGTCAGAGGCCTGGTCCTATTTTCATACCTCGACGACATCCTTATCAAGGCTCCGTCCTTTTCTCAGGCTCACGAAAGTCTGTCCATCGTTCTCGACACCTTAGCCCGTTTCGGGTGGCTGGTCAACCGGAAGAAGTCCTGCCTTATTCCTTCTCATGGCATCATCTTTCTGGGCATGCTCTTCGACACTCATCAGACCAAAGTCTTCCTTCCCAAAGACAAGAGATCCACTCTTTGTCGGGACATACGCTTGCTCCAGGGTCCTCGGCCTCCCTCCCTCCGATCGGCCATGAGGGTTCTGGGAAGGATGGTAGCAACTTTGGAAGCGATTCCCTTTGCCCAATTTCATTCGCGACTCCTTCAGCAAGCCATTTTGTCTCAGTGGGACATGTCTGCCTTCTCCCTGGATCGTCCGATCCGTCTCTCTTCTCGGGTCAAACGGTCTCTCATCTGGTGGCTGACGTCACCTCTCATCTCCCAGGGCAGGTCCTTCCTTCCAGTTTACTGGCAGGTGGTGACGACGGACGCCAGCCTCCTCGGCTGGGGGGCAGTTTTTCACCACCTGACGGTTCAGGGCCGTTGGTCGATGCAGGAGTCATCTCTGCCAATCAATGTCCTCGAGATTCGGGCCATCTTTCTGTCCCTCCGCCACTGGGAAAGAATTCTCAGGGGCCTGCCAATCCGGATCCAGATGGACAACACCACGGCTGTGGCATATGTCAACCATCAGGGGGGGACTCGGAGCTCCTTGTTCCTTGCCGAGGTATCCAAGATCCTTCTTTGGGCAGAGGCAACGGTTCCGGTGATATCCGCGGTTCATATCCCTGGCGTGGACAACTGGGCCGCCGACTTCCTCAGCCGCGAGGGCCTCGCGGCAGGGGAATGGTCCTTGCATCCGGAGGTTTTCCATCAGATTTGTCTTCAATGGGGGACTCCGGACGTGGACCTCACGGCATCCCGAATGAACAGGAAGGTTCCTCGCGGTGGGCGTCGATGCCCTGGCCATTCCTTGGTCGCAGTTCATGCTGCCCTATCTGTTCCCACCCCTGCCCTTCCCAAGCTGTTGAAAAAGATCAAAGCGGAAGGGGTGCCGGTCATTCTGATTTCCCCGGATTGGCCCAGGAGAGGTTGGTTTGCGGAGATCGTCAATCTTCTCGCGGACGCCCCTTGGCGCCTTCCAGACAGGCCCGATCAGCTGTCTCAGGGTCTGATCTGCCACCCGAATCCTCGGTCGCTCAGTTTAACGGCGTGGCCGTTGAGACCGCAGTTCTAAGAGCGTTCGGCCTTTCGGACCGGGTGATTCACACCATGATTCAGGCTAGGAAGCCTTCGTCTTCCAGGATCTACTACCGTACCTGGAAGGCTTACTTCCGTTGGTGCGAGTCCAACCGCGTTTCATCTATGTCCTTTTCCTGCCTTCCATTTTGGCCTTCCTTCAGGCAGGACTGGATTTGGTCCTGGCTCTTAGCTCCCTGAAGGGCCAGGTCTCTGCGCTTTCCATCCTCTTTCAGAAGACTTTTTGCTTCTCGGCCACTGGTTAGAACCTTCCTTCAAGGAGTAGCCCACGCTGTCCCGCCGTACAGGGCCCCTGTGGATGCATGGGATTTAAACCTGGTACTGGACGTTCTGAGGGTTTCCCCCTTTGAGCCTCTCAGGGAGATTCCTCTATCAGTTCTATCTTGGAAGGTGGCCTTTCTTTTGGCCATCACTTCTATTCGCCGCGTTTCCGAGTTGGCGGCCCTGTCTTGCCGTCCTCCGTTCTTGGTCATTCACCAGGACAAGGTGGTCTTCCGGCCTCCACCTTCTTTTTTTCCTAAGGTGGTTTCCACCTTCCACCTCAACGAGGACATCGTTCTACCTTCCTTTTGTCCAGCTCCGACTCATCCTCTGGAGCAATCGTTAAACAAGCTGGACCTCGTCAGGGCAGTGAGGATCTACCTGGATAGAACGACCACTTTCCGGAAAACGGATTCCTTTTTCATCATTCCTGATGGCACGCACAGAGGCCAACCGGCTTCTAAGGCGACTATTGCTCGCTGGATCAGAATGGCAATTTTGGAGGCTTATCAGGTCAAGAACAGAGTTCCCCCTCCTGGGATTAAGGCTCACTCTACCCGGGCTGTCGGCGCCTCCTGGGCGGTGCACCACAGGGCTTCCGTCCTACAGCTTTGCAAAGCGGCAACTTGGTCTTCCATCCACACGTTCGCCAAATTTTACAAGGTCCATCCCTACGCTTCGGCGGACGCCAGCCTAGGCAGAAGGATCTTGCAGGCGGCAGTGGTGAGTCCTCTGACCTGATGGAAGTCTGTTTTTCCCGCCCTTGGGACTGCTTTGGGACGTCCCATGGTTCCTGTGTCCCCCAATGAGAGGCGATAAAGAAAACAGGATTTTTGGTTGCTTACCGTAAAATCTGTTTCTAGGAGCCTCCATTGAGGGACACAGCTCCCTCCCAATGTTTTCTGTTGTTTTATGTTCTATAACAGTTCTCAAGTTTGTGTTTATGGTTTTCAACCTTTTTCATTATCTCCTACTGCTTTCTCACTAACTGAAGAGTATTATGCCAGTCGGTGGGGTGTACACTGCAGAGGAGGAGCTAACTTTTTTATTTGCATAGTGTCAGCCTTCTAGTGGCAGCAGCATACACCCATGGATCCTGTGTCCCCCAATGGAGGCTCCAAGAAATAGATTTTACGATAAGCAACCAAAAATCCAGTTTTTTTCATTTATTTACTAGGTTAATAGATGTACATATATAAGGCACAAATTACCGTATATACTCGAGTATAAGCCGAGATTTTCAGCCCAAATTTTAGGGCTGAAAGTGCCCCCCTCGGCTTATACTCGAGTCACGGTAGCGGTGGGGTCGGCAGGTGAGGGGCTGAGGGCGCTGGGGTATACTTACCTAGTCCCAGCGATCCTCGCGCTGTCCCTGCCGTCCCACGGTCTTCTGCGCTGCAGCTTCTTCCTCTCTTCAGCGGTCACGTGGGACCGCTCATTACAGAAATGAATAAGCGGCTCCACCTCCCATAGGGGCGGAGCCGCTTATTCATTTCTCTAATCAGCGGTGCCGGTGACCGCTGATAGAGAAAGAAGCTGCAGCGCCGAAGACAGGAGGGGACAGCGCGAGGATCGCCAGGACTAGGTGAGTATGTTATATTCACCTGTCCTCGTTCCAGCCGCCGGGCGCCGATCCATCTTCCCGGCCGGCGCCTCCATCTTCCCGGCGTCTGCGCTCTCTGACTGATCAGGCAGAGGGCGCGATGACGCATATAGTGTGCGCGGCGCCCTCTGCCTGATCAGTCAGAGCAGAGACGCCGGGAAGATGGAGGCGCCGGAACGAGACGCCGGGAGCTGCAATCAAGGGAGGTGAGTATGTGTTTTTTTTTTTATTGCAGCAGTAGCAGCGGCAGCACAGATTAATGTGGAGCATCTATGGGGCACAGTGAACGGTGCAGGGCACCGTATATGGAGCACATCTATGGGGCACAGTGAACGGTGCAGAGCACCGTATATGGAGCACATCTATGGGGCACAGTGAACGGTGCAGAGCACCGTATATGGAGCACATCTATGGGGCACAGTGAACGGTGCAGAGCACCGTATAAGGCACAGCTAGGGGGCACAATGAACGGTGCAGAGCACCGTATAAGGCAAAGCTAGGGGGCACAATGAACGGTGCAGAGCACCGTATAAGGCACAGCTAGGGGGCACAATGAACGGTGCAGAGCACCGTATATGGCACAGCTAGGGGGCACAGTGAACGGTGCAGAGCACCGTATATGGCACAGCTAGGGGGCACAGTGAACGGTGCAGAGCACCGTATATGGCACAGCTAGGGGGCACAGTGAACGGTGCAGAGCACCGTATAAGGCACAGCTAGGGGGCACAGTGAACGGTGCAGAGCACCGTATATGGCACAGCTAGGGGGCACAATGAACGGTGCAGAGCACCGTATATGGCACAGCAATGGGGCACAATGAACGGTGCAGAGCACCGTATATGGCACAGCTAGGGGGCACAATGAACGGTGCAGAGCACCGTATATGGCACAGCAATGGGGCACAGTGAACGGTGCAGAGCACCGTATATGGCACAGCTAGGGGGCACAGTGAACGGTGCAGAGCACTATATGGGGCACAGCTATGGGGAAATATGAATGGTGTAGAGCACTATATGGCACAGCTATGGGGAAATAATGATCTATTTTTATTTTTGAAATTCACCGGTAGCTGCTGCATTTCCACCCTAGGCTTATACTCGAGTCAATAAGTTTTCCCAGTTTTTTGTGGCAAAATTAGGGGGGTCGGCTTATACTCGAGTATATACGGTATATATCTAACGGATATCAATTTATCTCTTCTCTTTTTGCACATTTTTAACACATAAAAAGCAAGAATTTCTTAAATGCATTTATTGCGGTACGTGTCACACTGATGTCATCTCTGGGCTGTATGTGTTTTATGTGGACCCATAGACTTTTATTGGCTTTTGTCATCCATGGTGCCATTACAAAAACGGACATGTCTACTCGTGTGTCATACGGTCCATGTGAAAACAGACTTGTGCGCAGCCCATAGGATATAATGGGTACGTTTGTATACGTGTCTCCAGTGCATGTGAAAACGTACATGTGAAGGGGCCTTAGAATACCAAGCACTGTACTCGATTTCCAGCAGTTGTATTGATAATACATGGAGCAAAGGTCCAGTATGCGCACTGCCACTCCATTTAAAATGATGCTGCAGAGTCCTGTTTTCTAGTCGCTGGGGAGCTCCAAAGGTCAGACCACCAGCGATCAAGTTTTTCTATATCCACATGAATAAGGGATAACTTGTTTTTTGGGGGGTAACCCTTTAATATTCCATGGTTAAATGGGTTTTCAAGTCTTGGGCTACAAGTCACTCTGTGACTGCAGAGTTGTGAATCCTCGCATCATTCATTCTTCCAATTCCAGGAGCAGTCGACGTGTGACCCCAAGTATGTGATTTAAATACATGCGGTCGCATGCTGTCTAGATGTGCACAGCCTCAGTAGCAGGGCCAGACAAGCCTAGTCTGGATGTGATCTGAACTATGAAAATTTGATACTTGTGGACAGATGACCGCCCGCCCGCCCATAGCACTGGCGTAGTACGCACAATGTGAGGATTCACATAATTTGACTTGTAGCCTAAGGCAGGATGACCCCTTAAAAAAACGTATAAGCCAGTCCAGTTTTGTTAAAAAAGATATCTCTTGACTGCTCGTAAAAATAAAAAAAATATTGCAGAGGTTTGTGCACATTTATTTATTTTTTCCGTTTGAGATTCAAGAACACATGAAGAATTTTTATCTCAAACTTTTCTTTTGCCTGTCTAACCTTGGTATCTTCTGATTCTCTTTTCCTGTCCATTTATTATGCATTCTTCTTTTTCTTTAGATTATTTGTCTATCCTCCACCTCCAGCAAAAGGTGGTATTTCCGTTACTAATGAAGATCTCCATTGCCTAAATGAAGGAGAATTTTTAAACGATGTTATAATTGATTTCTATTTAAAGTAAGTTTCTTGGTTTCTGCGTATTTATATAAATTATGCGTGGTTAGCTTTTTCTTTAAAAAAAAGTCACAATGAAATGCACTTGCCTGGCCCCTGTTCTGGCTCAGCAAATGGAGAGTTAAATGGAGAAGTATCTGCACATTGCCTCCTGTTCTGTGGGAGTTATGTAAGCAGCCAAGGAAGCTTGCTCACCTGTTTCCGTGGATGGGGAGAGCCACACAATTCAAGAGTGAAAAATAGATTTCATGGTAAAAATTGTTTTCTTAACCAATCATAAGAAAACACGTGTACATATTTTAGGTCTTTTTAAAGGCTGTAGATAAAGACAAGGGCTGCAATTCACATTTTATACATTAATCTATTGGGGCAAAGCAAAATGTACAAAAATGAACATGGGATTCTTTATAAACAGTTGTGGGGTGCGATGGCCCAGAGTCGGGCGGTGGGATGGGGTTGAGGAGGGGGGATGGAATAACTTTTAACAGGAATGTGTAATAGCTTCTTGTTCATAAACTGTCTAAGAGCTGCTCAGCACTGCCACCTTGTGCTAGATTAGAGTGTTGCTGCATTTGGCATGTAAAAATCATTGCTTTCCCAATGGCTGGAGTCCGCGCAAGATGTCTCCTCTTAAATGCTTAAAATTGCAAAATACTTTTAAAAGCAAGATGCAAGAATCCTCTTCATTCTCAAGACTGCAGAGATTTATAATTCCATAATATCCTCCAAGTTGCCTTGGTTACCTGCTATAGTCTAGACAAGGGTGCGGCACTTACAAGCTCTTTTATATAGAGCTTGTAAGGATGCAAACATGACATGTGCTATGATTTGATTTATTTTTTTACTCCATTTTTATGAAAAAAAAAGCGATCAATAATTTCCCTAAATGTGTTCTTGTAGTTATCAAGGTTTGTATGAGTTATTTGGGATCATACAACTAAATCTCATAAGCATTTGTGTTTTCTTTTCAACTAGATATTTAGTTCTCGAGAAACTCCGGGAAAAGGCAGACAGAATCCATATTTTCAGTTCTTTTTTCTATAAGCGTCTTAATCAGAGAGAGAGGAGGAATCTCCAAGACACCGCAAACTTAACGTAAGGAAAATGCTTTTTGATTGACTGAACTGAATGTTGGTGATATGTTTGTCTACTTCATTCTATCCCTCTACTAATGCATCTTAGAATAAAGAACGCAGCTTTTCTGGGTTTAAGATAACATTTCACTGGTGAAATCTGCTATAATTGTAAATACTTTAACCCCTTAATGACCGCCAATACGTCTTTTAACTGACCTGAGATATAAGAGAATAGCCTCCCCATACAGATGACAATCCAGCATCTGTCGGTTGTACACTATAGCTGACAACTTGCTGTACCAGCCACGATCAGTATTTGCACCATCTAAATCTGTTTAACCCCTTAGATGCTGCTGTCAATAGTGACTACATCATTATAAATGGTTAACAGAGTGTGGGGGCTTCTTCTTTGTCACAATTGATGCCCTCAGATCATGATTTTGTTGTCCTGATGTTTGCCATGGCAATTCATGACCAAATAGCGGCCTTAGAGTCTGACGGCTGTAGTAATCTGTTTAGAAGTTAGCAACATTTAGGTGGTAAAAATACACATTTTCATTTCTGTCATACCACTTTGCATTAATTCCTGTAAAGCACCTGAAGGGTTAATAAACTACCTGACAGCAGTTTTCAATATGTATGCTGTTTTTAAAATGGTATCACGTTTGTGGGTTTCCCAATATATGGGACCCCTAAAGTCACTTCAAACATGGATACGTCCCTAAAAAAATAAATTTTGCAAATTTCTTTGAAAAAATGAAAAATTGCTGCTACATTTTTAAACCTCCTAAAATGCTAACAAAATAAAATAACATTTTACAAATGGTGCTGATGTAAAGCCGACATGTGGGAAATCTTATTTATTAATGGTTTGCTGTTGTATGACTATCTGGATTAAAGGGAATCATTCAAATTTAGAAAATTGCTAATTTTTTAACATTTTTCTCAAATTTTTGATATTTTTTATAAATAAACACAAAAAATGTTGAACAAAATTTACCATTATCATAAAGTATAATGTGTCACGAAAAAACAATCTCAAAATCACTGGGATTTGTTGAAGCGTTGCAGAGTTATTACCACATAAATTGACACTGGTCAGATTTAAAAAATTTGTCTCGGTCACTAAGGGGTTAAATTACTTTTTGATTATGTAATGTACTAGATGGCAGCCCGATTCTAAAGAATCGGGAGTCTAGAATCCATATATACTTTATTTATTCAAATGTAAGAATAATACAATTAATAAATAATAGTAAGAAAGAACGAAAAATGGCTGCACTCACGAGCTCTTGACAATTCTTGTTATTTAAGGTACAGTTACACAGGATCCATGAACATGCTTATGAGGGGAGGGATGAAAGACATCAGACGACAACTTTGCGTGTTGTGGGCAGTGTCAGGTAGTAGGAAAATAGCCAGTTAATAATAGGCAATAGTTCTTTGCAGGAATGCAGATATTAATAAATAGGCAGTTTATATTGCAGAGAAATTGCTGGGCAATAATGGACAATGTCCTTATGTGGCAAATAATAGAGCAATATACCCAATGTGGCAAAGAAGAGGTTAATAAACGGCAGTCTCTCAGTATAACAGTCAGTGAATAATAGGCAGTATATGGAGAAAACACCAAACAAAAGTTCAAAATTGGTGTGAAAATGTCACTGAACCACTTCACAACTAAATATATATAGTTTTGGTAAATGGTATTATCATTTTTTTGACGAAATTCGGCAGGAGCTTGAAGAGCAACGTCACTGGGCCCGCCTCCACGCAGTAGAAACTTGCTGTGAGGTAAAAATTCAAAAATCACACCAAAATGGCGAGCGGAGTGTGTCACAGTACGGCACGTTTCTGATTGGTCGCTCGCAGCAGGCGGCAACCAATCAGACACTGGACACTGTTGACGTCACTTATCTCCGGACATTAGCTCCGGACATTAGCTCCGGACATTAGCTCCGGACAAAGCCACGGAAGTTGGCACAAATTGCAGGAAGTAGTATTCTAGGCAATTATATATTAGATTATTAAACTCATTGAATAAAAAGCTCTGGAGTAGATTCAGGGAGGTGTTTTTTTTCCCCCACTTCTTATTTACTTTTTAAGACCAACATTTTATGTAGATTTAAAGGGAACCAAATGCTGTCCAAAACACTGGGCATTGTGAATCAGAGCTTGGCTGCACCATTATAGTCATGTATGTTTTTTTCTGAAATACCACAGTGTTTTATGGAAAATGTTGAAGAGCTAGCACGGCTTGGGACAATAGGGAGCAACCTGGGTAGTCCGACGACATCCCTGGGTGGCTTCTCCTTGCACCACTGCAGTTGATTGACAGATCTTTCCTTATATACACAAATGGGAGAGACCTGTCAGTAAACAGAAGCCGGCCGGAGCCACAGCGGACTAGTCAGATCTCTCCTTATGGACATCCACCAGGCTGGCTGTTTAAGCTACGTTTTCTCAAATGTTTCAGATTAAAGCATAATTGGCTTCAATTGCGCAGCCGATGCCTGATTCGTGCTATCTGTGGTTCGGGCAGCATGAATCTAGTGACAGGTTCGATCACATAGTAAACGGGCCAGGTGAAATCTGATCTGTTACAGTACAAGCAAATAAAAGCATATCCAGGAATAAAACAGTGAGACTGTATATACACTGTGTGCAGAATTATTAGGCAAGTTGTGTTTTAGAGGATTATTTTTATTGTTGATCAACAACTATGTTCTCAATCAACCCAAAAGACTCATAAATATCAAAGCTTAATATTTTTGGAAGTTGGAGTGGGTGTTTTTTTTAGATTTGGCTATCTTAGGAGGATATCTGTTTGTGCAGGTAACTATTACTGTACAGAATTATTAGGCAACTTAATAAAAACCAAATATATTTCCATCTCACTTGTTTTATTTTCACAAGGTAAACCAATATAACTGCACAAAATTTAGAAATAAACATTTCTGACATGCAAAATAAAAAATTAGTGACCAATATAGCCACCTTTCTTTATGATGACACTCAGCAGCCTTCCATCCATAGATTGTCAGTTGCTTGATCTGTTTATGATCAACATTGCGTGCAGCAGCCACCACAGCCTCCCAGACACTGTTCCGAGCGGTGAACAAGGGGGCCATGTCATTATTTTTTCTTCTTTGAGACCTTTACTGGCCAGCCACGCTGTGGAGTAGTTGGAGGCATGTGATGGAGCATTGTCCTGCATGAAAATCATGTTTTCCTTGAACGATACCGACTTCTTCCTGTACCAGTGTTTGAAGAAGTTGTCTTCCAGAAACTGGCAGTAGGTCTGGGAGTTGAGCTTCACTCCATCTTCAACCCGAAAAGGTCCCACAAGTTCATCTTTGATGATACCAGCCCATACCAGTACCCCACCTCCACCTTGCTGGTGTCTGAGTCGGAGTGGAGCTCTCTGCCCTGTACTGATCCAGCCTCTGGCCCATCAAGAGTCACTCTCATTTCATCAGTCCATAAAACCTTTGAAAAGTCAGTCTTACGATATTTCTTGGCCCAGTCTTGACGTTTTATCTTATGTTTCCTGTTCAAAGGTGGGCGTTTTTCAGCCTTCCTTACCTTGGCCATGTCCCTGAGTATCGCACACCTTGTGCTTTTTGTTACTCCAGTAACGCTGCTGCTCTGAAATATGGCAAAACTGGTGGCAAATGGCATCTTGGCAGCTTCACACTTGATTTTCCTCAGTTCATGGACAGTTATTTTGCGCCTTTTTTGCCCAACACGCTTCTTGCGACCCTGTTGGCTATTTGTCATGAAACGCTTGATTGTTCGGTGATCACGCTTCAAAAGTTTGGCAATTTCAAGACTGCTGCATCCTTCTGCAAGACATCTCACAATTTTGGACTTTTCAGAGCCCGTCAAATCTCTCTTCTGACCCATTTTGCCAAAGGAAAGGAAGTTGCCTAATAATTAAGCACACCTTACATAGGGTTTTGAAGTCATAAGACAACACCCCTCCTCATTACAGAGATGCACATCACCTGATTTACTTAATTGGTAGTTGGCTCTCAAGCCTGAACAGCTTGGAGTAGGACAACATGTATAAAAAGGATCATGTGATCAAAATACAATTTGCCTAATAATTATGCACACAGTGTAAGTATTAGGAAGCTATTAAGAAGTCCCAAGATATTGACATATAGACCGTGGTGGTCATAGAATTATTACTGGAACCTCTGTACATTAGGTAAAAATTTCCATGCAAATGATGACACTTGACTCGTTTTTTCTTTCTAAGATTGCAGCAAAGAAGACATGGAAGAGTAAAGACATGGACCAGACATGTGGATATCTTTCAGAAAGACTTCATATTTGTTCCACTTAATGAAGCGTAAGTAAATGCTAAAGCTCAGACTACGGAACGATCCTTTTGTTCTTACAAGAACAAGTAACATAGTTAGCAAGGCCGAAAAAAGACATTTCTCCATCCAGTTCAGCCTGTATTCCGTCAGAATAAATCCTCAGATTTACGTCCTTCTAAAGAGCCTAATAACTGTAAGATACAATATTGTTACGCTCCAGGAAGACATCCAGGCCTCTCTTGAACGCCTCCACTGAGTTCGCCATCACCACCTCCTCAGGCAAGGAATTCCAGATTCTCACTGCCCTAACAGTAAAGAATCCTCTTCTATGTTGGTGGAAAACCCTTCTCTCATCCAGCGCAGAGAATGCTCCCTTGTGACCGTCACCTTCCTTGGTATAAGCCTATCCTCGGAAAGATATTTATGTTGTCCCCTAATATACTCTACCGTATATACTCGAGTATAAGCCGACCCGAGTATAAGCCGACCCCCCTAATTTTGCCACAAAAAACTGGGAAAACTTAATGACTCGAGTATAAGCCTAGGGTGAGAAATGCAGCAGCTACCGGTAAATGTCAAAAGTAGAAATAGATACCAATAAAAGTAAAATTAATTGAGACATCAGTAGGTTAAGTGCTTCTGAATATCCATATTGAATCAGGAACCCCATATAATGCTCCATAAAGTTTATGATGGCCCCATAAGATGCTCCATATTAAAATATGCCCCATATAATGCTGCATAAAGGTTAATAATGGCCCCATAAGATGCTCCATAAACACATTTGCCCAATATAATGCTGCACAAATGTTGATTATGGCCCCATTAGATGCTCCATAAAGATATTTGCCCCATATAGTGCTGCACAAACCTTGATTATGGCTCCATAAGATGCTCCATACAGACACTTGCCCCATATAATGCTCCACAAACGTTATGGCCCCATAAGATACTCCATACAGACATTTGCCCCATATAGTGCTGCACAAACCTTGATTATGGCCCCATAAGATGCTCCATACAGACACTTGCCCCATATAGTGCTGCACAAACGTTAATTATGGTCCCATAAGATACTCCATACAGACATTTGCCCCATATAGTGCTGCACAAACGTTAATTATGGCCCCATAAGATGCTCCATAAAGATATGTGCCCCATATAGTGCTGCACAAACGTTGATTTTGGCCCCATAAGATGCTCCATACAGACACTTGCCCCATATAGTGCTGCACAAACGTTGATTATGGCCCTATAAGATACTCCATACTGACACTTGCCCCATATAGTGCTGCACAAACGTTGATTATGGCCCCATACTGACACTTGCCCCATATAGTGCTGCACAAACGTTGTGGCCCCATAAGATGCTCCATACAGACACTTGCCCCATTTGCTGTTGTTGCGGGAAAAAAAAAAAATCACATACCTCTCCGTCATTCAGGTCCCCGGCACTTTCAATATTCACCTGACTTCGTTCCGGCGCGGCTCCATCTTCAGCATCTTCTGCACTGATGTTCAGGCAGAGGGCGCGCAGTAACCACGTCACCGTGCCCTCTGACCTGAGCGTCACTGCAGAAGACGCTGAAGATGGAGCGGCGCCCGGAAGTGGAGCTGCATATTCATTACTGTAATGAGCGGTACCATGTGACCGCTCAATACCGGAAGAAGCTGGGGCGCCGGGCAGCCAGGGACCTGCAGGGACCGCGCCAGGAGCAGGTGAGTATAATTAGACAGCCCCCGCTCCCCCTCCCCTGCTGACCCCTGGGTATGACTCGAGTATAAGCCGAGAGGGGGATTTTCAGCCCAAGAAAATAGGCTGAAAATCTCGGCTTATACTAGAGTATATACGGTATACATGGTTAATAGTTTGCCCCTAGTTCTGTTTCTATGAGATTAATCAACGTGACAAACTATATGATGTTAGTTACTTGTTTACTTACTTTAAGAGTTCTCGTATCTTTTGCATCTGCTTGACTGCAAAATATTACAGCATTTTTTTTATATACTGTTCCTACAGGTATGGCAGGCTTTACTTGTGGAAACAAGCCCAGTTTGCTGTAGTTTTCTTTGTGGTTATGCTGTAGTCTAGATAATCCATTGCTGAATACAGGCCGCTTTAGAAGTGTTGACAAAAGGCTATGATTTAGCTCACAAACTAATTGAACACTCATACAGTCCTGCCAAAATTATTTGTACCCTTGAAATTGTACTAGAAAATGAAGTACCGTATATACTCGAGTATAAGCCGAGATTTTCAGCCCAAAATTTTGGGCTGAAAGTGCCCCTCTCGGCTTATACTCGAGTCACGGTAGCGGTGGGGTCGGCGGGTGAGGGCGCTGAGGCATACTTACCTAGTCCCAGCGATCCTGACGCTATCCCTGCCGTCCCACGGTCTTCTGTGCTGCAGCTTCTTCCCCTCTTCAGCGGTCACGTGGGACCGCTCATTAGAAAAATGAATAGGCGGCTCCACCTCCCATAGGGGTGGAGCCGCGTATTCATTTCTCTAATCAGCGGTGCCGGTGACCGCTGATAGAGAAAGAGGCTGCGGCACCGAAGACCAGCTGTGACAGGCAGAGGGAGCGTCAGGATCGCTGGGACTAAGTAAGTATGTAATATTCACCTGTCCGCGTTCCAGCCGCCGGGCGTCGCTCCATCTTCCCGGCGTCGCTCCGCTCTGACTGTGCAGGTCAGAGGGCGCGATGACGCATATAGTGTGCGCGGCGCCCTCTGCCTGATCAGTCAGTGCGCAGAGACGCCGGGACCGGACACCGGGAGCTGCAAGCAAGAGAGGTGAGTATGGCTTTTTTTTTTTTTTTTATTGCAGCAGCAGCAATGGCAGAGCTTTCTATGGCACAGCTATGGGGCAGTACTGAACGGCACACAGCACTATATGGCAGCTATGGGGCAGTACTGAACGGCACACAGCACTATATGACAGCTATGGGGCAGTACTGAACGGCACACAGCACTATATGGCAGCTATGGGGCAGTACTGAACGGCACACAGCACTATATGGCAGCTATGGGGCAGTACTGAACGGCACACAGCACTATATGGCAGCTATGGGACAGTACTGAACGGCACACAGCACTATATGGCAGCTATGGGGCAGTACTGAACGGCACACAGCACTATATGGCAGCTATGGGGCAGTACTGAACGGCACACAGCACTATATGGCAGCTATGGGGCAGTACTGAACGGCACACAGCACTATATGGCAGCTATGGGGCAGTACTGAACGGCACACAGCACTATATGGCAGCTATGGGGCAGTACTGAACAGCACACAGCAGTATATGGCAGCTATGGGGCAATAATGAACGGTGCAGAGCACTATATGGCAGAGCTTTCTATGGCACATCTATGGGGCAATAATGAACAGTATGGAGCATTATATATGGCACAGCTTTATATGGAGCATCTTATGGGGCAATAATGAACGGTATGGAGCATCTATTTTTATTTTTGAAATTTACCAGTAGCTGCTGCATTTCCTACCCTAGGCTTATACTCGAGTCAATAAGTTTTCCCAGTTTTTTGTGGCAAAATTAGGGGGGTCGGCTTATACTCGAGTATATACGGTAATTTCTCCCAGAAAATTATTGCCATTGCATATGTTTTGTTATACATATACCGTATTTTTTGTTTTATAAGACACACTTTTTTCCACCCAAAGTTGGGGGGAGGGGGGGAAAGTTGGGGGGGGGGAGGGGTGCGTCACAGCGGGCATGCCCTACCGATACCGTTGTCGTAGGCTGCAGACTCGGATGAGGGGATGTCCGGGTGCCTGGCGGTTGCTGGATGGTGCTGCGGGTGTCTCCGGTGCCCAGTGGTGCAGCATGGGTGTCTGGTGCTGCCCAGGCCTCTGCTGATATTTTGCGACAGGCCAGAGCCCCAGTAATTCCATGGTTCCCTGTGTGTGTGCGGTGGACTCCGGGAATATGGCCACCGCCAAGGGCGGCGCGTGCGGGTGATCACGGGACTAAGATCTCGAGAGATGAGAGTTCAGCGCTGAAATCTCATCTCTCGAGATCTTGGTCCCAAGATCACAATCTGCGCATGCGCCATCTCTGACGGCGCCCATATTCCCGGAGTCCACCGCACATGCACAGGGAACCGTGGAATTACCGGGGCTCTGGCCTGTCGCAAAATGTTGGCAGAGCCAGACACCCACGCAGCACCGTTGGGCACCAGAGACACCTGCAGCACCCTCCAGCATAATTGGACATGCACCAACACAAGACCCCCGCACCATCATGCCACACATCGGAGCCCCCCCTCATCCTAGCCTGCAACATCACCCCACTCCTGCCTCCTCTAGCAGCGACCCTGGGACCCCGCTTCGCTGCACCCACCACTCCCGGTAAGCAATAAGATGCATGGATTATAAGAAGCTCCACCATTTTATTAAAAAATATTTTTTTCTTATTTTTCTCCTAAAAATTTGGCGTGCGTCTTATAATCCAAAAAATACGGTATTTATTTCCTATGTGTTTATTAAAGCAAAACAAGAAAAAAAAGGCAAATTGGACATAATTTCACACTAAACCTCAAAAATGGGTTGAACAAAATTTTTGGCCCCTTCAACTTAATATTTGCAATATTGCAATCGATCGCTTCCTATAACCATCAACAAGCTTCTTACACCTGCTCAACTGGAATTTTGGACCACTTTTCTTTTGCAAACTGCTCCGGCTCTCTCATATTTGAAGAGTGCCTTCTTCCAACATCAATTTTAAGATCTCTCCACAGGTGTTCAATGGGTTTTAGATGCTGTCCATTTCTAATCTCTCCAGCGCTTTTTCCATCCATTTCTGGGTGCTTCTTGAAGGATGTTTGGGGTCATTGTCCTGCAGGAAGACCCATAACCTAGGATGCAAACCCATCTTTCTGACACTGAGCACTACATTGTGACCCAAAATCTGTTGGTAATCTTCAGATTTCATGGTGCTTTGTACACAGTCAAAGCACCAAGCAAAACAACCCCAAATCATCTTTGAACCTCACCATATTTGCTGACACTGATGAACCCTGAGCCTGCAGGACAGCTTGAATTTCTTTGGAACTTAATTGGGGCTACCTTTCCACCATCCGGACTATTCTGCATTGCAACGTTTCTTCAATTTTTCTCTGCCGTCCATGTCCAGGGAGATTAGCTACAGTGCCATGGCTTGTAAACTTCTTGATTTATGTGGGTCCCCACGGACAAAGGAACATCAAGATCTCTGGAGATGGAATAGTAACCTTGAGATTATTTATATTCTTAAATAATTTTGGTACTCAAGTCCCCAGACAGTTCTCTTCTCTTCTTTCTGCTCTCCAATCATAGTCCAATCCCCTTTTTACATGGTTTCAGGTGTGATTTTCAGATTGACCACACCTGTTACTTGCCACAGGTGAGTTTGAACAAGCATCACATGCTTGAACAAAGTTGTTTGCACACAGTTTTGGAAAGGTGGCAACAATTTTTTTTTTCCAGCCCATTTTTGGGGTTTTGTGTGAAATTACAGTTAGGTCCATATATATTTGGACAGAGACAACATTTTTCTAATTTTGGTTAAAGACATTACCACAATGAATTTTAAACAAAACAATTCAGATGCAGTTGAAGTTCAGACTTTCAGCTTTCATTTGAGGGTATCCACATTAAAATTGGATGAAGGGTTTAGGAGTTTCAGCTCCTTAACATGTGCCACCCTGTTTTTAAAGGGACCAAAAGTAATTGGACAATTGACTCCAAGGCTATTTCATGGACAGGTGTGGGCAATCCCTTCGTTATGTCATTCTCAGTTGAGCAGATAAAAGTCCTGGAGTTGATTTGAGGTGTGGTGCTTGCATTTGGAAGGTTTTGCTGTGAAGTAAACATGTAGTCAAAGGAGCTCTCCATGCAGGTGAAACAAGCCATCCTTAAGCTGCGAAAACAGAAAAAACCCATCCGAGAAATTGCTACAATATTAGGAGTGGCAAAATCTACAGTTTGGTACATCCTGAGAAACAAAGAAAGCACTGGTGAACTCATCAATGCAAAAAGACCTGGGCGCCCACGGAAAACAACAGTGGTGGATGATCGCAGAATAATCTCCATGGTGAGGAGAAACCCCTTCACAACAGCCAACCATGTGAACCACACTCTCCAGGAGGTAGGCGTATCAATATCCAAATCTATCATAAAGAGTAAACTGCATGAAAGTAAATACAGAGGGTTCACTGCATGGTGCAAGCCACTCATAAGCATCAAGAATAAAAAGGCTAGACTGGACTTTGCTATAAAACATCTAAAAAAGCCAGTACAGTTCTGGAAGAACATTCTTTGGACAGATGAAACCAAGATCAACCTCTACCAGAATGATGGAAAAGAGAAAAGTATGGCGAAGGCGTGGTACAGCTCATGATCCAAAGCATACCACATCATCTGTAAAACATGGCAGAAGCAGTGTGATGGCTTGGACATGCATGGCTGCCAGTGGCACTGGGTCACTAGTGATTATTGATGATGTGACACAGGACAGAAGCAGCCGAATGAATTCTGAGGTATTCAGAGACATACTGTGTGCTCAGATCCAGCCAAGTGCAGCAAAACTGATTGGTCATTGTTTCATACTACAGATGGACAATGACCCAAAACATAAAGCCAAAGCAACCCAGGAGTTTATTAAAGCAAAGAAGTGGAATATTCTTGAATGGCCAAGTCAGTCACCTGATCTCAACCCAATTGAGCATGCATTACACTTGTTAAAGACTAAACTTCAGACAGAAAGGCCCAAAACAAACAGCAACTGAAAACCACCGCAATGAAGGCCTGGCAGAGCATCAAAAAGGAGGAAACACAGCGTCTGGTGATGTCCATGAGTTCAAGACTTCAGGCAGTCATTGCCAACAAAGGGTTTTCAAACAAGAAAAACTAAAAATGAACATTTTATTTAAAATTATTGAATCTGTCCAATTACTTTTGGTCCCTTTAAAAACAGAGTAACACATGATAAGGTGCTGAAACTCCTAAACCCTTCATCCAATTTTAATGTGGATACCCTCAAATGAAAGCTGAAAGGCTTAACTTCAACTACATCTGAATTATTTTGTTTAAAGTTCATTGTGGTAATGTCTATAACCAAAATTAGAAAAATGTTGTCTCTGTCCAAATATATATGGGCCTAACTGTATGTCCAATTTGCCTTTTTTGTGTTGTTCCTATACACAAATGAAATAATCATGTGTATAATAAAATGTGTAATTGCAGTAATTTTCTTGGGGAAATACTTCATTTTCTGGAACAATTTCAATGGTGCCAACACTTTTATTCATGACGGTACAAAGATATGGTATATTGGATAGTTTGGTTGGTTTGTCATGTTTTTATTTCTCTTGCAGTGCTCATTGGTTTTTAGCGGTCATTTGTTTTCCTGGCCTAAACGAACCGATGTATTATCCTAATGAGTACTACCAAGAAACTAGTAGTCCATCCACAGCTACGGCACAGACAGATGATAATCGGGCATCTCCTCTATCTGCTGAATTACGAACCTGTTTGCAAAGTGGTTCTTCTAAGTCAACGCCTAAGAAATTGTCCAGCAAAAAGCAAACTCTTGCTTCTGGTGACACAAGTTCTGGAACTGACGATAGCGACAGCCCAGGCAACAAAAGAAGACACAACGTCAGAAAAAATGATCAAGGGCTCCAAGAATCCGATGCCTCTCTGCAAACTCCATTTCCTCAAATGGACTGTAGTACTGAAAATGTAAATGGAATAGCAAGCGAATGTAAAACGCCAATGAAGCAGTCTGGTGAGTAGCAGAAAGTGCATCGTCTCTCACTTTATGCTCGTATTTAGAAAAACATTATGTTTATACAGGAACATAAGTGAGGTTAAAAATTGGGTTCTTCTTAAAAGGGGTATAGAGGATAAGAAGAACACGGTACCACATCTATCCTCAGGTTGTGTGTGGTGGAGCTGAGCTGCAGTACCAAATACAACGCATGGACAAGCATGGTGTGATATTAGGAAGGAAGCAGTAGTGCTTAACTAACACTGGACCGCACAAGGTGACATGCAAGTCATATGTAGGCTTAATGGAAGCCGATGTATTTTACACATCCAGGCAGGGATGCATTGTCATATAAAAATATCTGCATAAAAAAATTAGTATCATGCAAATAGTCCATATCTGTGGGTGGCACTCATGTTGTGGACTTCTAACTTGGTGCATTTTTTGATTAATAAAGAAACTGCACATTCACAAATCTAATTAAAAATGTTACTGTTTTATTGTCCATAAGAGTTAGAAAAAAAGATTAAAAACCATATGGCATGGTCTGGAAATTCACTGAAATCAATCGTCAAAAAAAAAATAAATATATATATATATATATATATATATATATATATATATATATATATATATATATATATATATACAGAAACTGTCGTAATTGAAATTTTCCAAGTATTGAAGAAATAATTAAAAAAATCTCATATGCCCCAAATAGTTAACAACTACAGTAGTTTACAATTACAACCATTTCAAACAGACGTAGATGATTTAGATGATAAAATTAAAAAAAGATGTAGTTACCCTAGTGTGGTGACACCAAAGCAAAACAGCCACCTTTTAGTCTTTATGTTTAGAATTGGCTCCACCTTCAACCCCTTAACGACGTATGACGTACCAGTATGTCATAAGCTGGCTCCCTGACTTTTATGCGGGCAGATGATGACTGGGATATGTAGCCATCATCTGCCTCTAACAGACGGTTGTTAAAGCACCACTCCAATGTTGTTTTTTTCTATGAGCACTAGAGTGGTGCTTCTAATCTAAATTCCTTGACCATAGTATTCTACGTACCAGTCACTGTCTTCAGCTCTTCCCAACACTGCTCCAGTCCCAATCTGCCATCTTCTGACTGCCTGGCAGGTCACAGACTGCTGGATCTACTCTGATAAAGGATGAAGACGGCAGATGGGGAGTATGAGACTAAATGCAGGTAACTTACAGTAGTAGCACCAATCCAGCGCTACTATAAATAAAACCCCGGAGTGATGCTTCAGCCTGATAAATGCCACTGCCAATCTTTAACAGTGACAAAACACTAGCAGGGGGCGCATCTGCCAGTCATGACGGTACTTCTGTGAATGCTAGCTTCTGGCTGGTGGTCATAGGAGACTGGGATGATCACAAGATAAGATTGCAGGTTCAAGCCCCCTAAGGGACGAACTACTGCAGTGAAAAGTTGGAAAAAAAGTTTTGAAAAAAAAAATCACCTCCTCTCCCCCATTAAAATACAGTAAATAAACACCGTACATATATGTGGTGTTGCTGCGTCCATAAATGACTGATCTATCAAAAAATAAAATAAATTAGTAAACTGTAATGAGAAAAATGTCTAAACACCACAATTAGTTTTTTGGCTGCGGCCACACTGCAGAGAAATGCAATAAGGGGCAATCAGCATTGCCCCTTACTGCCCCAACCTTTTTATTGATGTCTTCGGATGCAAAGACTAGCTCACACGCTCCTTTCAGCTGAAAATGTAAACCATGATGATCTCTGAAGATGGCAACACACCTCAACTTTTTTTTTTTAAAGACAAATTTCCGTATTTTTTTTCACCACTTGAATGAAAAAATAAAAAGCTCTGCATGTTTACTATCTCCTTGATCATATTGCCCTGTAGAATCCTATTTCCTGGCAATTTTTACCCTATAATGAAGACTGCAAATGAATTAAAAATAGATTGTTGAATTATTTTATTTTATACACACGGAATAATAAAAATGTTAGGCCTCTTGAACGAAGGGGAGGAAGTGAAGAAAACTCAAAAATGAAAATAGCCATGTCGGTAAAGGGGTTAAAGAGTTAGTCCTGCTCCTCTCGCTTCTGTTTTGAAAAAGGAGTGTGGCAGGTGACAAGTACTGACACCAGCAAGGATGTGGGACCAGTAGGTATTGTGCACACATCCAGTAACCCTTTATATTTTACTACTAGTAGCCAAAGTTTTAAAACTTTTTTTTTATTGTATGATTTACAATTATTTATGTATTTTATATGCAAATGACACTGAAGATCTTAAAGCCTCTGTCACTCCAGGTCTATTCCCTGCCCCGCCTCCACCTGCTTGAGTGACAGCTCCTTCTGCTCCCTTTACCGCCTCATTTGCTTATAAATTCAAACAATACTGACCATGTATACCGTATTTTACAGATTATAAGATGCACCCCAAATTTTGAGGAGAAAAATAGGGGGAAAAAAAACTTTTTTTTTTTTTTTAAATTAAAATGGTGATGCGTCTTGTAATCCATGCGTCTTACTGCTTACCAGGGGTGGTGGCTGCGATAAAGCAGGAGTGGAGCGTTGCTGCAGGCTGGGATGAAAGGGTGTTCGGTCATATTTCCTGAGTCCACCGCATAGGAAACCATGTAAGTGCGGGGGCTCTGGGCTTTCACAGAATGTCAGCAGAGCCCCTACCCACCGAACACCCACAGTTTGGCACTGCACATCCGAACACCGCCTCATCCCAGCCTGCAGCCACGCTCCACTCTTGCCTCCTCCAGCAGCGACCCTGCTCCACTACGGCCGGTAAGATATATCCGCATAAGATTCACCCCCCATTTACCCCCCAAATCTGAAAAATACGGTAAGTATTGCTGGACTTGTGTATGAAAGAACTTCATGCGCCTATAGTTGGGGGAGGGAAAGCCTGTGGATTCTTCTTGTACTCACTCAGGTCCTGTTTGTATTGGGCTGTGTGCACGTTGCAGATTTTTCGCGGTTTTTTTGCTATAAAAATGCGAAAAAAAAGCATGCATTATGCATCCCATTATTTAGAATGCATTCCGCAATTTTTGTGCACATGATGCGTTTTTTTCCGCAAAAAAAACGCATTGCGGTAAAAAACGCAGCAAGTTCATTAATTTTGTGGACTTTTTGCGGATTTCCCACTATAATATTGCATTGGGAACCTTTTGGAAAAATCTGCGAGAAAAACGCATGCTGATTTCTTGCAGAAAATGTCCGGTTTTGCTCAGGAAATTTCTGCAAGAAATCCTGAATGTGTGCACATAGCCTTAGAGTTGCTGTCACACTTGTGCTGTTGCTGTTGGAAACAGACAGAAAGAACTAGAAAAATAACTTTCCAAATTGGACCTAACTAGTGGCGTTATTCGCTACTGTGCTATTGATGTCCTGTCAGTGGGTAGGTCATCAGTGAGGTGGTAATCCACTTTACCAGCTGCAGTAGTGGCTGAATGTAGCCGGTGTACAGGGCAGGACAGCACGGCTCCATCATACCAGCCCGGCTCCATCCACATCAGCTTCTCTGATGGCTCGTACGTGGTAGTGGCCTCTAAACCGTGTGACAGCTGTGCTGTGCTGCTCCGTATCCTGTGTACAACTGCTCGTGGCTGCAGGTGATGACCGCTGATCATTGGGGGTGCTGAATGTTGGACCCCCACCAATTTGACGTTGATTATCACAAGGATAGGTTTTATACTGAAGCTGGGGCTGACTGTCCATCAGTCCTTCCCACAGTGTTTCTGACAGAATCATCCTGCAAGATAACCCCAGCGCTGCTCCAATGAAAGTAATGTCTTCCCTGCTGCACAGATAGTCTTCTGTAGTGGCCGCTAATGACCGAGATGGCCGCAGTGACGGCGTAGCTACATGTAACGGCATCCTGGCATTAGAAAGGGTTGATGGATCCCTGTGCAGAAGTTGTTTATTAAATGTTTTAGGTTTTTTTTATACCTAGGATGTAATTGATCATGTTGTATTTTATTTACTCCATCTAGATGGTTTGCACAGAATAAAGATGAGCTATAGTGACTCTCCAGATGACCCGAAGAAAAGTGAAGAGGAATTGATAGATTCTGATCAGGATAATCTGGTACGAATAAGAGTAACAGGAACTTAATCCAGGAACATACTAGAGCAATCTTAGCGGGGGTTAGGACGTAATACATTGTAGAATACCTTTTCAGTTCTGTGTTTTATCTCTCACGTACAGAAGTCCATTTTAGATCCGCTCAGTCAGAACTGGGCCCAATTGTTCTATAGTTTCTTATATTTGGTTGTGCTTTTTTAGTTGGGTAAGCTGTGATTATCATTTATATTTGCGTTAGCAGTTATTTAGTGTATTGATTTTTGCATACAATAATTTGAGTCTTTGTATTAAAGGTAATCTGCCATCAGGTTTTTGCTATGTAGTCTGAGTCCCTGATTCCAGCTATGTGTCACTTACTGGTCTGCATGCTGTCGTTTTGATAATATCACTATTTTATCTGCTGCAGAGTTAGTGGTTCTATGCATTTTTAGATCTTTATAACCCTGCCACACCCCACTGATTTGCAGCTTTCTGTGCATAGGCAGAAAGCTGCCAATCAGTGTTGGGGGTGGGGTTGCACACAGTAGGAGGACTAGATGGCAGGAGAGAACTAGTCCTGTAATGACGATCTCCTGTTTATTAAAGCAACAACACAACAGCCCAGTAAGTAACACATCGCTGAAATTGGGGTCTCTGCCCCCCAAGTCATGCTATGCTTAGAGTACATGGCAAAAGCCTGCTGACAGATTCCCTTTCATGATTCCTGTGTTAAGTGTTTCTATGGACTTATTTCTATAGGATGAAAGCAGCGACGATGGCGGCCTTGCTGATGACAATTTCACTTCTGAAGCAGGAAAATGGCATCTCAAACGTTCGCTCTGCAAACAGTGGGTGTTTTGAACACACTACATCTGGAATTATTCTGAATGAATGGGATTTCTTAGAAAATGTGTGTTTGAGGGCCGAAGAGTGGATCATGGCTGGAACACTGTGAGGTTGATTGCATAAGTGTCCGGCAGTACAACATTGTGTAGAGTCCGCTAACAGCCTGCTGGAGAATATTTCTGGAGCTGAAGCATATCGCAGATCTTTCTGTGCCCATCACTTTTCCTGTAGAATTCTCTTCAGGGGCAGGCAGCTCATCAACCATACATGAACAAAGCCTCTTTTTATAATCTTATTCAGGGGCATAAATGGCAGAATCCCCACCACCTACACAGAGGCGGTCATGTCATTGTCCGCCTACATTCCCTGCAGGCTGGGATACAGTCAGATGTGCAGGTAATCCACTGGAGGTTTGATAATTGGTATTTGAAGGCTTATGCATCAAAAATAGAATGTTACGGTCGTGATCTACTGGATCCCCTGACATTTCATGAATACCAAAGTTAGTGATGCATAATGTTGCAGAGCTATGCGTTGTAGCCCCATAGAGTAAAATGCTGAGCCATTTCGGCTTGATGGGATTTTGTCTTTTTGCCTCGAGGTGCAGACAGTACAGTATATTGTTTTTGCTTGTTCACAAACACAATTCCCTCTTGTGTTGTAGAAGTGAAATGTAGACTACAGTAGTAATCTAGTGGGGGAGATGCACGAGCATTTATCACTCCACTAAGGCGAATGGTAGTCGTCTCATCAGTACAGTACTGCTCCTCTCTGGGTCGACCCCAGCATTTGTTACTATGATAAAAACGTAGAAGTGCTGTTCTTGGCATCGCTCATAAATGATTCTTTCCTCCAGAAGACTAGCTGCTTTAATAATACAGAAGAGTCCTGCAAGTGGTTGGGCATTTCATCACACAGCGTTCTAATTTGTGTGTCCAAATTAAGAAGGAGAAAATGGTTTCGACTAGCTCAGCACAATGGAATGGGGGCTTCGTGTCTCCACCGCCGCCCCGTGAAAGGATTTCAGCTCTGTAGGCTAATTGAGAGATATTTCAGGAGTCTGCCAATATTGTGCGTTCTTTCCACTGTTGACAATCTTCCGCAGCCAGTCCCTGAAGTATTGTCTTATTGTCCCTAGGGAGGCCGCCGTTCTCTCCAGCATGGCAACTGCCGTATTGTGTCCCAGCTGATGATGATTAGTAATGTAGAAATTACCGTAGGAATAAGGGCCCTGATTGCATTCACTATGTTATTCTCTGCTGGTTTATTGCAGGGACTTTTATCTATGTGTACTGCTGAAACCAGAAGTTTACATACACTGTATGACAAGACACATATGAATGTTGTACTCAATATCTGACATGAAATCAGAATAAACCTTCCCCATTTTAGGTCAATTAGGATTACCATAATTATTAATATTTGGCATTTTTATTACTTACTGCAAAGTCAAAACTTTACATACACTACACTAAGATTACCATGCCTTTATACAATTATGGATGTGTGTATATATATATATATATATATATTCTGGATGTATTTATATCAGGTACATGTAACGCCTCTTACTTTTTTTCTTCTTTGTCCCAGACCGTGCATACTGATTATGGATTCTCTGAGAGGTCCTTCTCGTTCCAATGTGGTGAAAACTTTACGAGAGTAAGTTCTGTTTTGTGTCCATTCGTTTTAGGGGAGTTTGTTTGCTACTTATTAGTGATGAGCGGATGTGCTCGGATAACATCTTATCCCAGCACAGTCGGGCGATATCCGAGCATCTGGAAGTTTTTGCATATTATGTCCGAGTCTCTATGGCTGCATGATTTGCGGCTGTTAGACAGACACAACATGTGGGAATTGTGTAACAGCCACAAATCATGCAGCCGCAGGGACTCAAACATAATATACGAGCACACCCAGATGCTCGGATAAGAAGTTATCTTTGCACATTTGCTCATCAATACTCATTATGAATTTTTGTCCTTTGTATGCTGAGATTATATATATATATATATATCTGTCAGATACCTGGAGGTAGAATGGGAAGTGAAGAAAGGAAGCAAGAGAAGCTTTTCCAAAGACTACATGAAAGGTTCCAACCCCAGAGTGCCTCAGCAGAACAACTTCAGTGATTGTGGAGTGTTTGTACTGCAGTATGTGGAGAGCTTTTTTGAGGTGAGCTAGTATTTTTAGTATCTGTTTATATAGTACTAGATGGTGGCCCGATTCTATTGCATCGGGTATTCTAGAATATGCATGTCTACGTAGTATATTGCACAGCCCACGTAGTATATTGCCCAGCCACGTAGTATATTGCCCAGCCACGTAGTATATTGCCCAGCCACGTAGTATATTGCCCAGCCACGTAGTATATTGCCCAGCCACGTAGTATATTGCCCAGCCACGTAGTATACTGCCCAGCCACGTAGTATACTGCCCTGCCACGTAGTATATTGCCCAGCCACGTAGTATATTGCCCAGCCACGTAGTATATTGCCCAGCCACGTAGTATATTGCCCAGCCACATAGTATATTGCCCAGCTCCATAGTATATTGCCCAGACACGTAGTATATTGCCCAGACACGTAGTATATTGCCCAGACACGTAGTATATTGCCCAGCGACGTATATTGCCCAGCCACGTAGTATATTGCTCAGCCACGTAGTATATTGCTCAGCCACGTAGTATATTGCTCAGCCACGTAGTATATTGCTCAGCCACGTAGTATATTGGCCAGCCACGTAGTATATTGCCCAGCCACGTAGTATATTGGCCAGTTACGTAGTATATTGCCCAGTCACGTAGTATATTGCGCAGCCACGTAGTATATTGCCCAGTCACGTAGTATATTGCCCAGTTACTTGGTATATTGCCCAGTGATGTAGTATATCGCACAGCAACGTAGTAAACAGCACAGAGCCACGTAGTATATTGGCCAGTAACGTAGTATATTGCCCAGTGACGTAGTATACAGCACAGAGCCACGTAGTATATTGCACAGCGAAGTAGTATACAGCACAGAGCCACATAGTATATTGGCCAGTCACGTAGTATATAGGCCAGTCACATAGTATATTGCCCAGCTAAGTGGTATATTGCCCAGCCAGGTTTGTCACAGGTGAAAAAATAAACATATAGTCACCTTTCCGAAGGCCCCTTGTAGTCCACGGCAGCTTCCGGTCCCAGTGTTGGTATGGGCGCAGGACCTATGATGACGTCGCGGTCACATGACCGTGACGTCTCGAGTCAATAAGTTTTCCCAGTTTTCCGTGGCAAAATTAGGTGCCTCGGCTTATACTAGGGTCGACTTATACTCGAGTATATACAGTATGTTGACTAGTTTCTGCAGTTAATACATGTTGCAATAGGGCTTATTCTAACATGTTTTTTACCAGTAGCAGCTAATGAAAACCATTAAGTTTATTAGTCATATAGCTCTTGTTGTACAACCTTAAGTATGTATAAGTATAGATGTACTTGGGTCTTTAGCTCCCTCTCCCGATGACCTCACAGCCCTCCCCCCATACACACACAGTATGATACTCCCGCTGTCCCCATACACAGTATGATGCTTCTACACACCGCATGTTGGCTCACACACGCACAGTATGATCTCCAACAGACCCTCCCTCATCTCACACACACCCACTGTAATGGATCCATAGACCCTCCCTCCACACTCCATTTGATATTTTCCACAATCTCCTTAAACAAGTAAGGATGGGCAAAAAAAAAATTAGCCTCGCCTCATCACTAATGCGCTACTCCGTTCTGTGCAAAGTTAAGACTGAGGCTTCTCGCAGCAGGAAAAATCTAGTGACGTTCTCACTCCTGCTGTGCTGAGACTCGTATGCTCAGGCTGATTGGTGACGCAGGGAGCCAACTGCTCCTTGTCTCACCATAGTTTTTAATTGTATCTACATCTTGGCAACGCAGATACAGTTGAAATTAAGACACCGAGTGGGGTAGCGGCCACATTATGCAATACTCCACTGTTTCCAGCCCTTCGGCTCTTGTGGTCTAGTGGCCATAGAGTAACAGCCAAAGAACCCGGGTGTGGTGTGCCCATCCCTCAATATTTTGTAATTAGCAAGACACACGCATTTTGTCTAAGGCTGGTTTCACATTTGCGTTTAAAAACGCAGCGTTTTAAACGCAAACGCATTTGGTGAAAAAACGCATGTAAACGCGTTTAAACGCTGCGGTTTTTAGATGCATGCGTTTTTGCATGTTTTAATACAAACGCGGCGTTTTGACGCGTTTACATGCGTTTTTACCTGTGTTTGCGTTTTTGAAACGCATTATGAGAAGTGTGTGACAGCTGCCAATCATCAAAATCAACAAGAAAACCCACTATAAACAGAAATAGTTAGGGTTAGGATCCCTAGTAACCCTAAGGGATCCTAACCCTAAGGGATCCTAACCCTAGGGATCCTAACCCTAAGGGATCCTAACCCTAAGGGATCCTAACCCTAGGGATCCTAACCCTAAGGGATCCTAACCCTTAGGGTTAGGGTTAGGATCCCTTAGGGTTAGGATCCCTAGGGTTAGGGTTAGGATCCTTAGGGTTAGGATCCTTAGAGTTAGGATCCCTTAGAGTTGGGGGTTGGCTTATCAGTGTGTATTCTTGTGTTTTTCTATTAAAACGCATGCGTTTAAAAACGCATGCAAACGCATGTGCTTAAAAACGCATGCGTTTACATAGACAGCAATACGTTTTTTTGCGGCAAAAAAACGCCACTAGAAATTACTACATGTTGCATTTCTGCAACAAAACACATGCATAGAAACGACGCATGCGTCGTCAAAACGCGGCAAAGCGCATGCAAAAAAACGCATGCGTTTTTAATGTTAAGTATAGGGAAAAAACGCATGCTTTTTTTGCGCTAAAACGCAGTGGCAAAAAACGCAAATGTGAAACCAGCCTAAGGGTGGTAATTGCTGTACTACATACAAATGACTACTACTATCTTGTTACACTGACAGAAATCTGTCCTAGAATGTTAGTAGGACTGGTGCTTATGACCATGGCCAATAGTTTACTCCGCAGCTGTGACCTTGAGATACCTTAATTGCATGTGGTAAAGGTTATTTCACGTGCACAGCAGTTTTAGCAGCCTCCTCTTTCCTCACCACCCCTCGTATCTCCAGTATTAGATCAGAATATCCACCGAGTACATCTTCCAACACATCAAGGGAGATGTCTGTCCACCCGCTTTCTAAACGCTTAGGTGGCACTGTAGTTTGTCCTCTCTCTTTGTGAAGAGGCAGTTTTCATATCACAGAATTTTGTAGCAGCTGTGAAAGCAAATAAAAAAATACATTTTGTTACTTTAACCCTAAATGTCCTTTTTTTTGTACAAAGGGTAATTGGAGAAAATGAATTAATTTAAAGGAAACCTGTAAGGCGATTCATGCTTGCCAAACCGCTGGGAGCAAGAATTGAAACCAGGCTTAACATTTGCTACCAGGTGTATCCTTCCCTCAAATGCTATGGCATTTCAGAGATAATATACTTTGAAGTTCCAGCCGAGTACCGTAGCTGAAGAGTCTGGCCTAGCTTTGCCCTCTGACTGGTTCTTCACATGACAGCTTCTTACGATTGGCTGGTTTCTTCCTATGCATATGCGAGGGAGAAAGCTGTCAGTGAGAAGCTGGGAGAAGCCATCGGGTGGCAGACTCTGACTAGACTCCTCTCCAGCTATGGTCCCCAGGAAGATCTTCAAAGTATACGATCTCTGAAATGTTGGGAGTGTTACAGAGGCAAATATACCTGGCTGAAATCGTGCAGTCAGGCTACGATTTATTCTCCCTTTTGTTTGCCCGAGGCCTAAAAGGTTCCATCTTCACTCCATGCTACATGCCTCGGTGGTGGGAGTGCTACCAGGAAATGGACCATGCGCCTGGTCACCTGAATGCGACTGCGCTGGGGAATACAGTCCTGCTGTCCAGATCAGAGAGGTCACATTATTCTGTCTCTTTGTAGGGTGACAGAGAGGCAATTCTGCTGTATCCCAACCTAAAGTAGAAGGAAAGAAAAGAAGAAAAAAATAATCAGAATAAAAAACACTAAAGGAACTAACAGACCTCGATCCCAGACCTGTGTCTGCCGCCTACTGACACTAGGCTAAAACTGGTTTTTTTTCTGGGGTCTGAAAGTGGGTGTAGTCTACAGGGGAGGAGTCAACTTTTTAATTTACGTGTAATTCTTAGTATCAACCTCTTGATTGAAGCAGCACGCACCCACGGTTACCTGTGTCCCGCTATGAACGGACTAAAACATCATTTAGACATGACCTTTGCCAGATCCATTCATTATAAGAATACAGGCAGAGTCACTGTGGTCTCTGTATGACCTCTGTTCTGGCAATGTCTGTCTTTTTAAAGTTGTGCAAAAGCATGCTCGACTGGTTTTGTGCATACCTGAAAACACAGGACACCCCACAACAAAGGCATACAGAGACCATATGGAGTCCAAAGTGAATTACTCTACCCCATAAATAGTTAACAGTGGTTCTATGAGGCGGTTTGTCTGGTTTTTGGAGTTTAGACATAAACCCTGACATAAGTGCCCAGCAGAGTCCAGGACAGATATGAACCTGGCCTTAAGTAGCAGTTTAGGAATTGTTTTAATTAATTTCTTGTTTATTACATCGTTCACAGTGTGGTATAAGTGGTTTTACAGTTTTATTCTTAAAGTCAGTTTGATTACAGCAGTGTTAGAAATATACAATTTGTTTCCATTTTGCCACTTTTGAACCCCAAAACTTATTTTTTTATTTTGCAAAATTTTTCATTTTTTTTTATTTTTTGGATTGCCATATTTTGAGTGCGATAATTAACTATTTTTATTTTTCCGACAACATATGTATGAAAGATTATTTTTCCAGGATGAGTTAAGTTTATTTGTACAATTTTTTTGGGTACTTTGATTGCTTTCTGTTCTGATTTTTAAGAGACAGAATTAACAAATTAAAAGCAATTCACAAAATTTTGTTTTTATTTCTTTTTTTGTATGCTTTACACTGCAGTAAAAGTAATACCACAACTTTATTGTTTAGGTCAGAACACTTAGTGATTCCAACGTTATAGGTGTTTGCTTGTTTTTGTTTTTGCTGGGCAAGATCACTTTTTCATCAACACCTTTTTTTTTTCTTCTTCTTTACATAATACCTTTTGATCGCGTTTTCATACACTTTTTGTGGCAGAATGATGAGGACGAAAAGTTTTTTATTTTCATGTGACATGTATAAATATATATTTTTTTTACAGTGTTCATCTTATGGGTTAAATAATGTAACCGTTTATTATTTATTATTATAGTGCCATTTATTCAATAGCGCTTTACATGTAAGGAGGGGTATACATAATAAAAACAAGTACATTAATCTTAATCAATACAAGTCACGACTGGTACAGGAGGAGAGAGGACCCTGCCCACAAGCGCACACATATTTTTGTTTTGTTTTTTTCATTCGTTCTTTATTTTGGATTTTTTTTCACATATTTTCTAATTTTCTAGAACTTATTTGTTTACTTAGTCTCTCCATGGGATTTGACCATTGTAAACTCTGTTGGTCAATTTCACTGCAATACTCATGTATTGAAGGGCAACAGAGCTGTCAGTCTTACACTGATGTTGCAGCGAGCGGTTCTATGTGCAGTAACATGTCGCGCTTCTTGCGTCCTTGAAGTCACTTTTTCTGTTACCCTTCAATCCTTTCAGAATCCTATTCAGAGTTTTGATCTGCCCATGAACTTGACCGATTGGTTCCCTCAACAAAGAATGAAGACAAAGCGTGAAGAAATCCGGAATCTTATCCTTGGTTTGCAGGAACTTCAAAGCAAAGACAAGACAGGTCAGCGGGACCTTGGCATAACGCAGCCCACTCCACAAGAGGGAACAGAGCAGTTAATCGGAGAATGTGATAGTATATGAATACTTCATGTGTGGCACCCGACTCTACCATCACAAAAGGAAAGCAGACTTGTTTTACAATTTGCTGTATTTTGGTATTTGAGCAGCTCCCTGGTGTCAACGTCACTCGAAGGACTGACAGATTGCCAGCCACATTCAGTACGTTAAATACTTATAGGACTGTACATATGGTAATAAGGCCATTTCTTTTCAGTATTTATGAGTTGTTGTTTTCTTTTTCCCTGTCTCATTCTTCAGAAGTGTTTGTCATCCTCTTAACAGTAGCTATAAACTCAACTTACACTTCAAATAAAAAGAAATTTATAGGCTCACATTTTAATGTGCATAGTTATTTAGTATGAAGTTGTAATGTTTGACAGATGTCTGCGTTCACATGTAAACAGCCCTTCTTGTATACGATAATATGATCTTTATCGTCCCACCTTTTAACTAGTAGCAGCACTTTGGCATGTAACTGGCTAGAATAAAACAGGCAGAACCGTTATGTACCTAATGAATGTTCCCCTGTTGCCCCAGCTATCTATGTTCACTGCTTAGCAGTGGTCAAATAGCCAAATACTGGCCCCACTTTTTTATGATCTAAACCTTATTACAAGTAGGCCAGGGATTGGCTGCAGTGATCACGTGGGTGGTGAACACATGACCACTAAAATAAGCAGTGACCGGCAGAGATCATCAGAGCGACGTAGCTGGAGCAACATGACTTTCATCAGGTGAGCAAGGGCTATTGTTGTTTAACAACATTTTATGCATTTCGTTTTAGTATTGTTCATTCCAGAAAATCCCTTTAAAACCTTTTAGTTGCGATTTAGCAACAAACTGTAAATTGAAGAAAAAACTCAAGGCTAAGGCTACTTTCACACTGGCGTTTTTTGCCAGACGTCGCAATGCGTCGTTTATGGCAAAAAACGCATCCTGCAAAGTTGTTTGCAGGATGCGTTTTTGCCCCATAGATTAAAGGGAACCTGTCACCCCGTTTTTTGAGATTGAGATATAAATACTGTTAAATAGGGCCTGCGCTGTGCGTTACTATAGTGTATGTAGTGTACCCTGATTCCCCACCTATGCTGAGAAATACATTACCAAAGTCGCCGTTTTCACCTGTCAATCAGGCTGGTCAGGTCAGGTGGGCGTGGTGACATCGCTCTTTTCTTCCCCAGCTTTCCGTTGGTGGCGTAGTGGTGTGCGCATGTCGCAGTGACGAATCCACTGCGCGCACGTGAAGAAGCAGCGCGCGCAGTGCAAACTCGGCTTTGGGAAAATGGCCGCCGCGATCTCTTCTGCGCACGCGCGGCATCCCGCGGCCATTTTCCTGAAGCCCCGTGCAGCAGAGCACTCCATCTGCGCACGCGCGGCCCCAGGAAGATGGCCGCCCCCACCGATGACAGGGGGTAACAGCGCAGATCGCGCGCTGCTTCTTCACGTGCGTGCAGTGGATTCGTCACTGCGACATGCGAACACCACTACGCCACCAACGGAAAGCTGGGGAAGAAAAGAGTGATGTCACCACGCCCACCTGACCTGACCAGCCTGATTGACAGGCGAAAACGGCGACTTTGGTAATGTATTTCTCAGCATAGGTGGGGAATCAGGGTACACTACATACACTATAGTAACGCACAGCTCAGGCCCTATTTAACAGTATTTATATCTCAATCTCAAAAAACGGGGTGACAGGTTCCCTTTAACATTTGCGACGCTTTGCCACACGTCGCAACCGTCGTGCGACGGTTGCGCCGTGTTGTGGCGGACAGCCAAATGAGGCTATGCTGCAGTTCCAAACTCAGCTCATAGACAAACATGGGACTGTTTCATCCCTTTTATTGTAATCATGTCCAATCCCTGAAAGCTATTTCATTTTTAGCCTATTTTTTCCTCCTTTAGCAATTTATCTGTTTACTTTTTTTTTTAAATTTGGCTCTTCTAATGTAATGGGAGGACAAAAGTTTCTGATTTGATAAGTTTGTTTCTCATGGGATTTATGCACTAAATTATGCAATAATTGATTTTTTTTTTCGCAGTTTACCAGATCTACTGCCCATCTATCATTAATAATTTCTTGTTCATGCGTCATTTTTCACCTTAAGGGACATTTATGGCCCTGTCTACTTGTTGCTTACATACAAAGGGAGCCATTTTGTCGACTAATATTTTAGCCAACCAGATATCATGATTTGTAATGGGACATGAGTACCAAAATATTATAATACCATAGATTAAAATCAGGTCACAAAGTAATGGAAAGGATAAGTTTCGCCTGACCCCAATCACAAGCTGCTGTACTTGAGACTATAGTGATCTAAACAGCTCAGACGTGCTACAGGTATGTCATAAAGATAGAAAGCAGAATGAAAATGGAAACCAATACAAAACCAGTGGTTTCCAGTTACTCATTTTTTTTTAATTTTGTTAGGACTGGACACTAGTCTTTATCCATTAGGCCCTGTTCACGTCTCGTATGGCCTCCAAGTGACATATACATGGAGCAAAAACTCCTAACATGTAAATTCCAGAAAGCCGGGTGGAACCCAAATACATTGTAAAAAAATATTCTCCATGGTATATTGTTTTGTTTGTTACCATTGTGTGAAATAGAATATGGTCAATGCTATTCCATAATTTCTTTTTTTGTAGCATACTGATTCCAGTGGATCCCTATAGCTATGCTTGGCATGTACGTCAGGAGCTTTTTCTGGTATACATGCTAAAAGGAGGTCACCCAACATAATGTGATTACAGTCTTACATTGTTGGATATAGGACTTAATAGGTGGCCATGCACATTGGGTGAGTGCCTGGCAGTTGTGAGTGGAAAGATAGATTGGACATGTTGGATTTCAGCTTTGTCCCCATGAGAGAAATGCTGAAATTCTAATAGCAGAGTATCTTCTCTTTATTGAAAAATCTTACATGTATGGCCACCTTAAAGGAAAAGTCAAGGCAAAAGGAAAAGTTCTCCACCAACTTGGATCTGCAAAAAGAAAGCTAATTGATACCCCTCTACTGGCACCCACTTGGCTCCAGTGCAAGCTGCTTCATGGCTTATGCCGGCACAAGAAATGGAGACATCACTGTTGAATCAGTTTCAGAAACAGCGCGGCGGCAGAAAAAAACATCCAAAGATGCGCTGCTCAAGTCAACCATCATGTGGATTGTGGAACAGTGATGGCTCTATTTCCAGTATCGGAACAAACCAGCCTGCATAGGATTCAGGTGAGTGGCGGTAGTTGCATATCAATTACTTTGATGTTTTTTTAAAGCTCAAAACCCCTGGAGAACGTGTTTTTCTCTATCGCCTCTCATTGGGGGACACAGGAACCATGGGTGTATGCTGCTGCCACTAGGAGGCTGACACTATGCACAAAAAATATAGCTCCTCCTCTGCAGTGTACACCCCACCGACTGGCATTATACACTTCAGTTTAGCTTAGTGTCAGTAGGAGGTGGACACGGGTCTTTGAATAGACCCCTATCTACCTCAATGTGCGTCATTTTCTTTTAGGTTCTCCGGAGGGATTCAGGGTGAGCAGTCACACCTGTAGTCCCACTATGCGGACTATGAGTATGGCGTGTACTGCCACCCCGTACCCTCAACAGGACCATGATCCTAGCACACAAGCGTGCTTAGAAGTCCGGTCCTAGACAGCCTTTGAAGCGGCTGCAGCTACTCTTTGCCCAGCTTTTGCTTCCACTTGGGTTTCAAAATCCATATCCAAAATGGGCCAAACAACTCCGTCAGGGCATCCTGGATGGGGCTCCACCCGGGCAGCTGGTGGAGCTTGCCAACCAGATTGCTGACGCAGGTGAATACCTGGTTTCCGCCTCCCTGGATGGAGCCTGAGCCGCGTCTTGTGTGGCTCAGGCATCCAGCAATGCTGTTGCCATCCATCGGACCATTTGGCTCAAGGCCTGGCAGGCGGATTTGTCTTCTAAAAAGTCCCTTACCAGCCTGCCTTTTCAAGGTTCACGTCTCTTTTTAGTTCTAAGCTGGGCCAATCCTCCTCCTAGACGGCAATTTCGGTCCTTTCGGCCCTTTCGTCGCTTCGTGGCGTCAAACTCCTTTTCCCAGCAGCAACAGGGGCCACAGGCACGTCAAGAGAAAAAGTCTGTATCCTTTAGACCCACTCCTTCCTGGCGCCCTCGCTACTCCCAGGGTAGATCCTCCAGGTCCAGGACTGGACGATCCACCCCGGCATGACTCTTCGCAAAACCCCAGCCAACTTCCCAGGCTGGGCGGCCGTCTCCTCTTCTTCAGGGATGTCTGGATCTCTTCAGTAGAGGACGCATGGGTCAGGGAAGTTGTATCCTCGGGATACAGGATAGAGTTCGTTTCACGACCCCGGGATCGTTTCTTAGAATCCCGACCTCTAAGACCCCGCTCTAGTTCCGGATTTCTTCACAGCCATCGCTTCGCTCCTCAAAGCCGGGGTGATCGTTCGCGTCCCAGGACAAGAACGGTTCACAGGTTTTTATTCAAATCTTTTTGTGGTACCGAAAAAAGACGGCAAGGTTCGTCCCATTCTGGATCTCAAATTGCTGAACAAGAGAGTTCATCTGAGACACTTCAGGATGGAATCCCTTCGTTCAGTAATGGCTTCCATGGAGGCTGAGGAATTTCTGTGTTCCATAGATATTCAGGACGCCTACCTCCATGTCCCGATATTCCCGGGACATCACCGATTCCTGCTCTTTGCGGTGCTCCAGGACCACTTTAAGTTCGTCGCCCTGCCGTTCGGTCTTGCAACCGCTCCCAGGGTTTCCACGAAGATTATGGCGGCGCTGATAGCCATCTTGAAGGTCAGAGGCCCTATTCTGTTTCCATACCTCGACGATATACTCATCAAGGCCCCGTCCTTTTCTCCAGCTCAGTAAAGTCTGTCCGTTGTCCTCGACACCCTAGCCCGCTTCGGGTGGCTGGTCAACCAGAAAAAGTCCTGCCTTATTCCTTCTCAGCGCTTCGTTTTTCTGGGCATGCTCTTCGACACTCGTCAGACCAAAGTCTTCCTTCCCGAAGACAAGACATCCATCCTTCGTCGGGACGTACAATTGCTCCTCGGTTCCCCTCCTTCCGATCGACCATGAAGGATCTGCGGAGGATGGTAGCAACATTAGAAGCGATTCCCTTCGCCCAATTTCACTCGCGACCTCTTCAGCAAGCCATCCTGTCTCAGTGGGACAGGTCCGTCTTTTCCCTGGATCGTCCGATCCGACTCTCTCCCCAGGTCAAACGGTCTCAACTGGTGGCTGACATCCCTTCTCATCTCCCAGGGCAGGTCCTTCCTTCCAGTTCACTGGCAGGTGGTGACGACGGACGCCAGCCTGCTCGGCTGGGGTGCGGTGTTTCGCCACCTGACAGTTCAGGGTCATTGGTCAGCGCAGGTGTCAACTCTGCCGATCAATGTCCTCGAGATTTGGGCCATCTTTCTGTCCCTCCGTCACTGGGAAAGGATTCTCAGGGGTCTACCAATCCGAATCCAGACGGACAATGCCACAGCGGTGGCATATATCAACCATCAGGGGGGACTCAGAGCTCCTTGGCCGAGGTATCCAAGATCCTCCTCTGGGCAGAGGCAACGGTTCCGGTGATATCCCCGGCGTGGACAATTGGGCCGCCGACTTCCTCAGCTGCGAGGGCCTCGCGGCAGGGCAATGGTCCTTGCATCCGGAGGTTCTCCATCAGATTTGTCTTCGATGAGGGACTCCGGACGTGGACCTCACGGCATCCCGAATGAACAGGAAGGTTCCTCGGTTCATCTCCAGGTCTCGCGACCCCCTCGTGGTGGGCGTCGATGCCCTGGCCATTCCTTGGTCGCAGTTCATGCTGCCCTACCTGTTCCCACCCCTGCCCTTACTTCCCAAGCTGTTGAAAAAGATCAAAGCGGAAGGGGTGCCGATCATTCTGATTGCCCCGGATTGGCCCAGGAGAGCTTGGTTTGCGGAGATCGTCAATCTTCTCGCGGACGCCCCTTGGCGCCTTCCAGACAGGCCCGATCTGCTGTCTCAGGGTCCGATCTGCCACCCGAATTCTCGGTCGCTCAGTTTAACGGTGTGGCTGCTGAAACCGCAGTTCTGAGAGCATCCGGCCTTTCGGACCGGGTGATTCACACCATGATCCAGGCTAGAGAGCCTTCGTCTTCCAGGATTTACTATCGTACCTGGAAGGCTTATTTCCGTTGGTGCGAGTCCAACTGCGTTTCACCTATGTCCTTTTTCCTGCCTTCCATTTTGGCCTTTCTTCAGGCAGGACTGGATTCGGGTCTTGCTCTTAGTTCCCTGAAGGGCCAGGTTTCTGCGCTCTCCATCCTTTTTCAGAAGACTTTATCTTCTTGGCCACAGGTTAAGACCTTCAAGGAGTGGCCCATGCTGTCCCTCCGTACAGGGCCCCTGTGGATTCATGGGATTTAAATCTGTTACTGGACGTTCTGAGGGTTCCCCCCTTTGAGCCTCTCAGGGAGGTTCCTTTATCAGTCCTATCTTGGAAGGTGGACTTTCTTGTGGCCATCACTTCTATCCGCCGCGTTTCCGAGTTGGCGGCCCTCTCTTGCCGACCTCCTTTCTTGGTCATCCACCAGGACAAGGTGGTCCTCAGGCCTCCGCCTTCCTTTCTTCCTAAGGTGGTTTCCACATTCCACCTCAACGAGGACATTGTGCTACCTTCCTTTTGTCCAGCTCCGACTCATCCTCTGGAGCGATCGTTGAGCAAGCTGGACCTCGTCAGGGAAGTGAGGATCTACCTGGCTAGAACAGCCGCTTTCCGGAAGACGGATTCTCTTTTCGTCATTCCTGATGGCACGCGCAGAGGCCTGCCGGCTTCCAAGGCGACTATTGCTCACTGGATCAGATTGGCAATTTTGGAGGCTTACCGGGTCAAGAATAGAGTGCCCCCTCCTGGGATAAAGGCTCACTCTACCCGGGCTGTCGGCGCCTCCTGGGCGGTCCGCCACAGGGCTTCCGCCCTACAACTTTGCAAAGCGGCAACCTGGTCTTCCATCCACACGTTCGCCAAATTCTACAAGGTCCATACCTACGCTTCGGCGGACGCCAGCCTAGGCAGAAGGATCTTGCAGGCGGCAGTGGTGAGTCCTCTGACCTGATGGAAGTCTGTTTTTCCCACCCCAGGGACTGCTTTTGGACGTCCCATGGTTCCTGTGTCCCCCAATGAGAGGCGATAGAGAAAACAGGATTTTGGTTGCTTACCGTAAAATCTGTTTCTCGGCGCCTCCATTGGGGGACACAGCACCCTCCCATGTTGTTCAATTACTGTTGTTCCTTGTTATATGACTGTTCTCACGTTTACAGTTCTCATGTATGTTTGTTATGTTTTCAACCTTGTTATTTATCTCCTACTGATTTCTCACTAACTGAAGTGTATAATGCCAGTCGGTGGGGTGTACACTGCAGAGGAGGAGCTAACTTTTTTGTGCATAGTGTCAGCCACCTAGTGGCAGCAGCATACACCCATGGTTCCTGTGTCCCCCAATGGAGGCTCCAAGAAACAGATTTTATGGTAAGCAACCAAAATCCTGTTTTTTTTTTTTGTTTTGTTTTTTCCCCCACACTGCTCTTTGTAAGTGTGCAACTTTTATGCAAGCTCCCACAATGCACTTCTCTCTGTGAAAAAATGTCATGTTACTCAGAAATAAATCGCACAATCTGACGGCAGTTACTGCACAGGACCAAAGTGGGCTAATGAATGCGCTACATGTTCATATCATCTTGAAGGCATCTCCCAAATACAAGCTTTTCAAATATTAATACTCTAACAGTGATTGATTTTTCCAGCCATGTTCTCCGTTTTATCGTTTGATCTGGGGGTAATGTAAATTTTTTGCTCATTGTTTCAGTGATCTGAAACCTCATCTAATGTGTCATATGCCCTGTCTACATTTATCTGCTCTGTATTCTTGTTATAAGAGTTGAGTAAAAAGATTTGGAGAACACTGATTCAGTGTCCATATCGGTTGTCCATGGCATCTTGCCCAGAGCTTGGGAAACCTCCTCCCACTTTCTGGCAATCCCAGGACCTCTAATGCTTAGTAAACCTGTAAAGACGTCCTATTGGCAGCTGGTCATAGGTTTGCTGGTCCTGGGCTACCAATGTGGTCGCTGGAGCAGGTGCCAATGAATCTTTTTGCTTAACTTTATTTTGGCGTGTTGGCCTCTGGTTACCGATGTGTCCTGGGGGATCTTTTTGCTGAACTCAATTGTGATGCATTGTGGAATGTATTTCCGTGCCTTCCATCTGCTCTGACGTCTCCCAAGTGCTAGACCTTTATCCATCTAAACCCTGTTTTAACGCAACAAGAACAAGTGCTGAAGCAATATCAATGTTTTGTAAATCTTTGTACTGTTCACTTTAAACTGGTAATACCTGATGAACTACTAAAGTCTGTATTTTGCATGGATTTTCTTATTAGAATGCTCACAATATGTTGGCAGCCAACATTCTGTTAAATTCGCATTGGTTTATTCATTCAATGTTTGCTTTTTGTTTTCTTTTATCACATTTTCTTTCTACTTGTGTTAGTTATACCATTACGTTCAGTTTAGTCATTTTTTCTACATTGCATATAAGCTGTACAAGGGATGAGCCTTTATAAGGTTTAGCTTTTGCTTACCAGTATCAGATGTTTTGCACAGTCAACCACATCATCTGGACAAGTTGGGTTTCTGAGTCCCCTTTCTATGAGAGTTCTTATTATTATTTCATAACCTGTATATTCATTTACATTTGTTATATAAATGCATACAGAATGCTGAAGTGCTTAGTGTTTCACACTGCATAGTTTTAAGATGGTGGGGTTTTTTTGGAGCCTATTTTGTTGTTAGTGCTGTAATAGGTTAATTGTATAAAAAACATATTTATTATTTTTGAAATAAAAAACACTTCTAGAATATTAATGTAAATTCACTTTAATGCATATTGTATTTTTTTAATTATATGTCCCATAAGAAATTAATATGCACAACTTGGGGCAGGGGGGAATTAACAGTCATGCCGTTAACCCAAGTTTTTACTTCTGTTATCCCATATTTTGGTTTTATTGACAGTCTTCATCAGTGTTCTTACATAGAAAAAACTGGAACTAGAAGACATGATCAGTCAATAGTCTCTGTAAGGACTTTCTATTGTTCTTTCCATGTGCAGAATTGACATGGCAGTGCTGGTTCATTATAAAGAGAAGCCATGACCCTCGTGGGAGCAGAGCATTTGCGTTAATGACTAGTCACTAAAGTCGTGAGAACCTCTCATTTCTCCTTAACCCCTTCCCGACCTTTGACGCACCGTATGTGTCATAAAAACCTGTGCCAATCCGACCTGTGACGCAGCATATGCGTCATGGTCGGATCGCGCTCCTGCAGGCCGGGTGAAAGGTTAACTGTAATTTCACCTGGCCTGCAGGGACAGGGGGAGTTGTACTTGAGCCCAATGAAAATTGGTGAAATATTACGATCCAGCCATGGCCGATGCTGCAATAGCATCAGCCATGGCTGGAGATCGTGATCTGACCCCCCACCGCCACTGATCTGCTTCCCTCTGTCCTGTCATTTGCTCTCCTCCGCTCCCCTCCATCCTCCTGTCGGCTCCCCCTGTAGTCCGATCCCCCCCCGCCTCCCTCATACTTACCGACCTCCTGTGTCGCTCCCGGTGTCCGTCCGTCTGTTCCATGGGCGCTGCCATCTTCCAAAATGTCGGGCGCATGCGCAGTGCGCCCGCCGAATCTGCCGGCCGGCAGATTCGTTACAGGTACATTTTGATAGTTTCTATCACAGCGATCAAAATAATAAATAAACCCCCCCCTTTATCACACCCATAGGTAGGGACAATAATAAAATAAAGAAAATATTTTTTTTTTTTTGTGCCCCACTAGGGTTAGGGTTAGGGTTAGGGTTGGTTCACACTGCGTCTAGGCAGTCCGTTAGACGGACTACATTACACCGCGGAATAAACGCGGTGTAACGTAGTCAGTTATGGCCACCATTGACAGCAATGTCGGACGCATCGCTAGCGCATGCCCACAATGGGCGTGCGCTAGGGATTTGCCGTCATTGAGTGACAGACCCAGAGACGCGGGCTGCAGCGTTTCCGGGTCCGTCACTGCTAGCGCAGATAGAGCTAGCAGATGCTCTATCTGCGCTAGAGCGATGCAAACATCGGCACTTGCGCTAGCAGCAGCACGTTAGCGTATGTGCTGAACGGGCTGCTGCTAGCACAGTGTGAACCTAGCCTTAGGGTTTGGGTTACGGCTAGAATTAGGGTTAGAACTAGGGTTAGAATTAGGCTATGTGCACACGGTGCAGATTTGGCTGCGGATCCGCAGCGTATTGGCCGCTGTGGATTTGTAGCCGTTTTCCATCAGGTTTACAGTACCATGTAAACCTATGGAAAACCAAATCCGCTGTGCACATGGTGTGGAAAATACCGCGCGGAAATGTTGTGTTGTATTTTCCGCAGCATGTCAATTCTTTGTGCGGATTCCGCAGCGTTTTACACCTGTTCCTCAATAGGAATCCGCAGGTGAAATCCGCAAAAATACACTGGAAATCTGCTGTAAATCCGCAGGTAAAACGCAGTGCCTTTTACCTGCGGATTTTTCAAAAATGGTGTGGAAATATCTCACACGAATCCGCAAAGTGGGCACACAGCCTTATGGTACCGTCACACTCAGCGACGCTGCAGCGATATAGACAACGATCCGACCTAAACTAGATCGCTGGAGTGTCGCTGTTTAGGTCGCTGTAGAGACGTCAAACACAGCAACTCCAGAACGATGCAGGAGCGATCCAGTGACGTAACGGCGACTCACTTATCGTTCTCGCTCCATGTAAAAACGTTGCTGGCGTTGTTGCTTTTGATATCAAACATGATGATACGCCGATCTAGCGACCAAATAAAGTTCTGGACTTCTAGCTCCGACCAGCGATATAACAGCGGGATCCAGATCGCTTCTGCGTGTCAAACACAACGAGATTGCTATCCAGGACGCTGCAACGTCACAGATTGTTGTCGTTCTCGTTGCAAAGTTGCTGAGTGTGACGGTACCTTTAGGGTTAGGGTTGGAATTAGGGCTAAGGTTGGAAATAGCATTAAGATTAGGCTTGTGGTTAGGGTTAGGGGTGTGTTGGGGTTAGGGTTGGGGTTAGGGTTAGGGTTGGGATTAGGGTTAGGGGTGTGTTTGGGTTGTGGTTAGGGGTGTGTTGGGGTTAGGGTTGGAGTTAGAATTGAGGGGTTTCCACTGTTACGGCACATCAGGGGTCTCCAAACGCAACATGGCGCCACCATTGATTCCAGTCAATTTTGCATTCAAAAAGTCAAATGGTGCTCCCTCCCTTCTGAGCCCCGATGTGCGCCCAAACAGTGGTTTACCCCCACATATGGGGTACCAGGATATTCAGGACAAACTGGGCAATAATTATTGGGGTTCAATTTCTCCTGTTACCCTTGTGAAAATAAAAAATTGCTTGCTAAAACATCATTTTTAAGGAAAGAAAAATGATTTTTTTTTCACGGCTCTGCGTTGTAAACTTCTGTGAAGCACTTGGGGGTTCAAAGTGCTCACCACATATCTAGATAAGTTCCTTGGGGGTCTAGCTTCCAAAATGGGGTCACTTGTGGGGGGTTTCTACTGTTTAGGCACATCAGGGGCTCTGCAAACGCAGCGTGACGCCCGCAGACTATTACATCAAGTCTGCATTTCAAAAGTCACTACTTCCCTTCCGAACCCCGACAGGTGCCCAAACAGTGGTGTTCCCCCCCCCCCCACATATGGGGTATCAGCGTACTCAGGACAAACTGGACAACAAATTTTCGGGTCCAATTTCTCCTGTTACTCTTGTGAAAATAAAAAATTGTGGGCTAAAAAATAATTTTTGAGGAAAGAAAAATGATTTTTTATTTTCACGGTTCTGCGGTATAAACTTCTGTGAAGCACTTGAGGGTTTAAAGTGGTCACCGCACATCTAGATTAGTTCCTTGGGAGGTCTAGTTTCCAAAATGGGGTCACATGTGGGGAAGCTCCAATGTTTAGGTACACGGGGGCTCTCCAAACGCGACATGGTGTCCGCTAACGATTGGAGCTAATTTTTCATTCAAAAAGTCAAATGGCGCTCCTTCCCTTCTGAGCCCTGCCTTGTGACCAAACAGTGGTTTACCCCCACATGTGAGGTATCGGTGTACTCAGGAGAAATTGCCCAATACATTTTATGATCCATTTTGTCCTGTTGCCCATGTGGAAATGAACAAATTGAGGCTAAAAGAATTTTTTTGTGAAAAAAAAAAGTACTTTTTCATTTTTACGGATCAATTTGTGAAGCACCTGGGGGTTCAAAGTGGTCACCGCACATCTAGATAAGCTCCTTGGGGGGTCTAGTTTCCAAAATGGGGTCATTTGTGGGGGAGCTCCAATGTTTAGGCACACAGGGGCTCTCCAAATGCGACATGTTGTCCGCTAAAGATTGGAGCCAATTTTTCATTGAAAAAGTCAAATGGCACTCCTTCCCTTCCGAGCCCTGTCGTGCGCCCAAACAGTGGTTCCCCCCCACATATGGGGTATCGGCGTGCTCAGGACAAATTGTACAATAACTTTTGGTGTCCAGTTTCTCTTTTTACCCTTGGGAAAATAAAAAAATTGTTGCTAAAACATTATTTTTGTGACTAAAAAGTTAAATGTTCATTTTTTCCTTCCATGTTGCTTCTGCTGCTGTGAAGGGTTAATAAACTTCTTGAATGTGGTTTTGAGTACCTTAAGGGGTGCAGTTTTTAGAATGGTGTCACTTTTGGGTATTTTCAACCATATAGACCCCTCAAACTGACTTCAAATGTGAGGTGGTCCCTAAAAAAATGGTTTTGTAAATTTCGTTGTAAAAATGAGAAATCGCTGGTCAAATTTTAACCCTTATAACTTCCTACCAAAAAAAAAAAATTGTTTCCAAAATTGTGCTGATGTAAAGTAGACATGTGGGAAATGTTATTAACTATTTTGTGTCATATAACGCTCTTGTTTAACAGAATCAAAATTTGAAAATTGCGAAATTTAAAAAATTTTAGCCAAATTTTCAATTTTTTTCACAAACGCAAGAATTATCGACCTAAATTTACCACTAACATGAAGGCCAATATGTCACGAAAAAAAATCTCCGAACCGCTAGGATTCGTTGAAGCGTTCCTGAGTCATTACCTCATAAAGGGACACTGGTCAGAATTACAAAAAACGGCCAGGTCATTAACCCCTTACGTCCGAGGTCAGCTCCCCTGCTTTGATGCAGGGCTCCGCGGTGAGCCCGCAACAAAGCCGGGACATGTCAGCTGTTTTGAACAGCTGACATGTGCCCGCAATAGCGGCGGGTGAAATCGCGATTCACCCGCCGCTATTAACTAGTTAAATGCCGCTGTCAAACGCAGACAGTGGCATTTAACTACCGCATCCGGCCGGGCGGCCGGATATGAGCGCATCGTCGACCCCCGTCACATGATCGGGGGTCGGCGATGCTTCTCCATTGTAACCATAGAGGTCCTTGAGACCTCTATGGTTACTGATCGCCCGTAGCTGTGAGCGCCACCCTGTGGTCGGCGTTCACAGCACACCTGCAATTCTGCTACATAGCAGCAAACAGCAGATCGCACTATGTAGCAGAGGCGATCGAGCTGTGCCAGCTTCTAGCCTCCTATGGGGGCTATTGAAGCATGGCAAAAGTTTTAAAAAAAAAAGTTTCAAAAAAATGTGAAAAAAAAAAATATATATATAAAAGTTTAAATCACCCCCCTTTCGCCCCAATCAAAATAAATCAATAAAAAAAAAATCAAACCTACACATATTTGGTATCACCGCGTTCAGAATCGCCCGATCTATCATTAAAAAAAAGCATTAACCTGATCGCTAAACGGCGTAACGAGAAAAAAAATCGAAACGCCAGAATTACGTTTTTTTTGGTCGCCGCGACATTGCATTAAAATGCAATAACGGGCGATCAAATGAACGTATCTGCACCAAATTGGAATCATTAAAAATGCCAGCTCGGCACGCAAAAAATAAGCCCTCAACCGACCCCAGATCATGAAAAATGGAGACGCTACGAGTATCGGAAAATGGCACATTTTTTTTTTTTTTTTATTAGCAAAGTTTGGATTTTTTTTTTCACCACTTAGATAAAAAATAACCTAGACATGTTAGGTGTCTATGAACTCGTAGTGACCTGGAGAATCATAATGGTAGGTCAGTTTTAGCATTTAGTGAACCTAGCAAAAAAGCCAAACAAAAAACAAGTGTGGGACTGCACTTTTTTTGCAATTTCACCGCACTTGGAATTTTTTTCCCGTTTTCTAGTACACGACACGGTAAAACCAATGATGTCGTTCAAAAGTAAAACTCGTCCCGCAAAAAATAAATTTTTTTTTTTTTTTCCTCTCTCTCTCTCTCCTGAAAAGCTGGTGTTACACATTGCAAATTGCTACAGCGCACAAGCGACAACATGGCGATAGGCGTCCACGCCCCTAAGACCTATGTCATCACTCTGCCCACGCTCCTTCATTGGCTGAAAAAAATGGCGCCATGAAACCCGACTTTGCCAAAAGTCGGCGACTTTTGAAAATGAACGATCCGTTTCGCTCAACCCTATCCCAAAGTCATGAAGGGGATAAGGTCAAAATAGGCTGGGTCATGAAGGGGTTAAACAATAGTGGTTAGCAAAATTTAAAGGGATTGTCATTTTTCACATATAAAAAAAATGTTGCTCCAAACGTTTAGGAAGGCAAAAAAAAAATATTTTTTTAAACTTGATCTTCTACTCGCCGTCCCGGTGTCTGGATGCTGCAGACTGCCAATGCCAGATATTGAAGCCCAGCTGATCTGTTATTGATGACCTATCCTGAACATAGTTTAAGAAGTTAGGCTGGCAGCTTAGTTCTAACAATTTCATGCTCTCGAAAGGGGCCATGGTTTAACTGTCGATGTAACCTCAACCCAGTAGTGGATGAACACAATGGGCTTTGCTTCAATTTGATCTAGCAATAACAACACATCTTCAAGTTTTTCGAAGTATACAAGGACTTTTTCTAAGAGATCTGTCATAAAAATGTAAATAGAAATTAGTTAATTAAGAATAAACTCTTATATGCACTCAAAATAACTAGTGCTTATTAGAAGCCTATCTGTGCGTCTATACGCCGGTGATGTGACGTGCTATCCTGGATTCCACCGAAAGGTATAAAGATGGGATGATTCTGCTGTCCTGGATCCACCCAAAAGTGGTAAGCCAGATGTCCTGGCTTGATCTTCCAGAGACTGTGTATACCGCATGCTGGTCACATCTGTTCTAACACTGGTTAGAAAGAATCCTGCTGTCCTGTATCTGTGGGACGTCACTAAAGCTGCAGGCTTTTCTTCATAATCGGAAAGACAAAAAAACGTAATAGCAACTGTTTATCAAAAATCGAGGTAACAATGCTCAATAAATACAAATTAAATATTGTGAATAATAAACCAAATCCAGTTGCTAAAAGAGAAAAGGAGTGGCAAACCACTTAGGACATGTATGAAAATCAAAAGACCGTCACCTGGACCCTCAAGTTTGGCAAATAAATATATAACAATATAAAATATATATATACTATTATAGAAAGCCACAGAAACCAAAATGGTGCTGATATAAAATAAGCCTTTATTATATTAATATGGCAGCAGCGGCACAGCAGTGCGCGTACTTGGGATATACAGTACAGACCAAAAGTTTGGACACAAATTATGTAAAGATTTTTCTGTATTTTCATAACTATGAAAATTGTACATTCACACTGAAGGCATCAAAACTATGAATTAACACGTGGAATTATATACTTAACAAAAAAGTGTGAAATAACTGAAATTATGTCTTATATTCTAGGTTCTTCAAAGTAGCCACCTTTTGCTTTGATGACTGCTTTGCACACTCTTGGCATTCTCTTGATGAGTTTCAAGAGGTAGTCACCGGGAATGGTCTTCCAACAATCTTGAAGGAGTTCCCAGAGATGCTTAGCACTTGTTGGCCCTTTTGTCTTCACTATGCGGTCCTGTTCACCCCAAACCATCAGGTCATCTGGCATAGCACCCCATCACTCTCCTTCTTGGTCAAATAGCCGTTACACTGCCTGGAGGTGTGTTTGGTGTCACTGTCCAGTTGAAAAATAAATGATGGTCCAACTAAATGCAAACCGGATGGGATAGCATGCCGCTGCAAGATGCTGTGGTAGCCATGCTGGTTCAGTATGCCTTCAATATTGAATAAATCTCCAACAGTTTAACCAGCAAAGCACCCCCACACCATCACACCTCCTCCATGCTTCACGGAGGGAACCAGGCATGTAGAGTCCATCCATTCACCTTTTCTGTGTCGCAATAAGACACGGTGGTTGGAACCAAAGATCTCAAATTTGGACTCATCAGACCAAAGCACAGATTTCCACTGGTCTATTGTCCATTCCTTGTGTTCTTTAGCCCAAACAAGTCTCTTCTGCTTGTTGCCTGTCCTTAGCAGTGATTCCCTAGCAGCTATTTTATCATGAAGGCCTACTGCACAAAGTCTCCTCTTAACAGTTGTTGTAGAGATGTGTCTGCTGCTAGACCTCTGTGTGGCATTGACCTGGTCTCTAATCTGAGCTGCTGTTAACCTGCGATTTCTGAGGCTAGTGACTCGGATAAACTTATCCTCAGAAGCAGAGGTGTTGTGAATTCTGTTGTCAAGCTCCCTCCTGTGGTCATGAATGGTACTTCGGCTGGTTCTGTCCATGGGCTTCCTCTGGTGGTTGTGAGTGGGGCTGCGGCTTCTGAGTTTCCTTCCACAGGTGACGAGGTTAATTCGTTGGCTGGCTGCTCTATTTAACTCTACTTAGATCATTGCTCCATGCCACCTGTCAATGTTCCAGTATTGGTCTGTTCGCTCCTGGATCGTTCTTGTGACCTGTCTTCTCCAGCAGAAGTTAAGTTCCTGCTTGTTTTTCTCTTGTTTGCTATTTTTCTGTCCAGCTTGCTATTTTGATTTTTGTCTTGCTTGCTGGAAGCTCTGGGACGCAGAGGGAGCGCCTCCGCACCGTGAGTCGGTGCGGAGGGTCTTTGCGCCCTCTGCGTGGTTTTTTTGTAGTTTTTGTGCTGACCGCAAAGTCACCTTTCCTATCCTCTCTGTTCAGTAAGTCGGGCCTCTCTTTGCTAAATCTATTTCATCTCTGTGATTTTCATCTTAACTCACAGTCATTATATGTGGGGGGCTGCCTTTTCCTTTGGGGAATTTCTCTGAGGCAAGGTAGGCTTATTATTCTATCTTTAGGGCTAGCTAGTTCCTTAGGCTGTGACGAGTTGCATAGGGAGCATTAGGAGCAATCCACGGCTATTTCTAGTGTGTGTGATAGGATTAGGGATTGCGGTCAGCAGAGTCCCCACGTCCCAGAGCTTGTCCTGTATTATTATTAACTATCAGGTCTTTCCGTGTGCTCTCACCCACCTGGTCCATTATTGTCCTAACCACCAGGTCATAACAGTACAGGTGGCCCAAAGTATTAATGCATCTCAATAGAGGGATAAGAGAAGTTCTGAGACCATTTTTTTTTCTTTGCACTGTGTTTTGCCTTTCTTTTCCCCTAGACCTCTGGGTGGTTCAGGATACAGGTGTGGATATGGACATTCAAGGTCTGTCCTCTTGGATGGATAATCTCACTGCAAGGGTACAAAACATTCAAGATTTTGTGGTTCAGAATCCGATGTTAGAGCCTAGGATTCCAATTCCTGATTTGTTTTTTGGGGATAGATCTAAGTTTCTGAATTTCAAAAATAATTGTAAATTGTTTCTTGCTTTGAAACCTCGCTCCTCAGGTGACCCTGTTCAACAAGTGAAAATCATTATTTCTTTGTTACGTGGCGACCCTCAAGACTGGGCATTTTCCCTTGCGCCAGGAGATCCAGCATTGCGTGATGTTGATGCGTTTTTTCTGGCGCTTGGATTGCTTTATGATGAACCAAATTTAGTGGATCAGGCAGAGAAAATCTTGCTGGCTCTGTGTCAGGGTCAGGATGAGGTAGAGGTATATTGTCAGAAGTTTAGGAAGTGGTCTGTACTCACTCAGTGGAATGAATGTGCCCTGGCAGCAATTTTCAGAAAGGGTCTCTCTGAAGCCCTTAAGGATGTCATGGTGGGATTTCCCATGCCTGCTGGTCTGAATGAGTCTATGTCTTTGGCCATTCAGATCGGTCGACGCTTGCGTGAGCGTAAAGCTGTGCACCATTTGGCGGTATTATCTGAGCATAGACCTGAGCCTATGCAATGTGATAGGACTTTGACCAAAGCTGAACGGCAAGAACACAGACGTCGGAATGGGCTGTGTTTTTACTGTGGTGATTCCACTCATGCCATCTCCGATTGTCCTAAGCGCACTAAGCGGTTCGCTAGGTCTGCCACCATTGGTGCGGTACAGTCGAAATTTCTTTTGTCTGTTACTTTGATCTGCTCTTTGTCATCCTATTCTGTGCGCTGTGGTTTTTTCTTGGAGCCCTTGCAGTATCCTATTCCATTGAGAGGAATTGATGCTGCGCCTTTGGCCAAGAATAAGCCTCAGTACTGGACCCAATTGATCATGTGCATGGCTCCTGCACATCAGGAGGATATTCGCTTTTTGGTGTTGCATAATCTGCATGATGTGGTCGTTTTGGGGTTGCCATGGCTACAGGTCCATAATCCAGTATTGGATTGGAAATCTATGTCTGTGTCCAGCTGGGGTTGTCAGAGGGTACATGGTGATGTTCCATTTTTGTCTATTTCGTCATCCACCCCTTCTGAAGTCCCGGAGTTTTTGTCGGATTACCGGGATGTATTTGATGAGCCCAAATCCAGTGCCCTACCTCCTCATAGGGATTGCGATTGTGCTATTAATTTGATTCCTGGTAGTAAGTTTCCTAAGGGCCGACTGTTCAATTTATCTGTGCCAGAACACGCCGCTATGCGGAGTTATATAAAGGAATCCTTGGAGAAAGGTCATATTCGCCCGTCGTCATCACCGTTAGGAGCAGGGTTCTTTTTTGTGGCCAAGAAGGATGGTTCTTTGAGACCTTGTATTGATTACTGCCTTCTTAATAAAATTACAGTCAGGTTTCAGTATCCTTTGCCGCTGCTGTCTGATTTGTTTGCTCGTATTAAAGGGGCTAGTTGGTTCACCAAGATAGATCTTCGAGGGGCGTATAATCTTGTGCGTATTAAACAGGGCGATGAATGGAAAACAGCATTTAATACGCCCGAGGGCCATTTTGAGTACCTGGTTATGCCATTCGGGCTTTCCAATGCTCCATCAGTATTTCAGTCCTTTATGCATGACATCTTCCGAGAGTACCTGGATAAATTCCTGATTGTATATTTGGATGATATTTTGGTCTTCTCGGATGATTGGGAGTCTCACGTGAAGCAGGTCAGAATGGTGTTCCAGGTCCTTCGTGCTAATTCTTTGTTTGTGAAGGGGTCAAAGTGTCTCTTTGGAGTTCAGAAGGTTTCATTTTTGGGTTTCATTTTTTCCCCTTCTACTATCGAGATGGACCCTGTTAAAGTCCAGGCCATTTATGATTGGACTCAGCCGACATCTGTGAAGAGTCTGCAAAAGTTCCTGGGCTTTGCTAATTTTTATCGTCGCTTCATCAGTAATTTTTTTAGTGTTGCTAAACCGTTGACTGATTTGACCAAGAAGGGTGCTGATGTGGTCAATTGGTCTTCTGCGGCTGTGGAAGCTTTTCAGGAGTTGAAGCGTCGTTTTTCTTCTGCCCCTGTGTTGTGCCAGCCAGATGTTTCGCTCCCGTTTCAGGTCGAGGTTGATGCTTCTGAGATTGGAGCAGGGGCTGTTTTGTCGCAAAGAAGTTCTGATGGCTCGGTGATGAAACCATGTGCCTTCTCTTCTAGAAAGTTTTCGCCTGCTGAGCGCAATTATGATGAGAGTTGTTGGCCATGAAGTGGGCATTCGAGGAGTGGCGTCATTGGCTTGAAGGAGCCAAGCATCGCGTGGTGGTCTTGACGGATCACAAGAATTTGACTTATCTCGAGTCTGCCAAACGGTTGAATCCTAGACAGGCTCGTTGGTCGCTATTTTTCTCCCGTTTTGATTTTGTGGTTTCGTACCTTCCGGGCTCTAAGAATGTGAAGGCTGATGCCCTGTCAAGGAGTTTTGTGCCCGACTCTCCGGGTGTTCCTGAGCCGGCGGGTATTCTCAGAGAAGGGGTAATTTTGTCTGCCATCTCTCCTGATTTGCGGCGGGTGCTGCAAAAATTTCAGGCTGATAGACCTGACCGTTGCCCAGCGGAGAAACTGTTTGTTCCTGATAAATGGACTAGTAGAGTTATCTCTGAGGTTCATTGTTCGGTGTTGGCTGGTCATCCTGGAATCTTTGGTACCAGAGATTTGGTGGCTAGATCCTTTTGGTGGCAGTCTTTGTCACGGGATGTGCGTTCTTTTGTGCAGTCCTGTGGGACTTGTGCTCGGGCTAAGCCCTGCTGTTCTCGTGCCAGTGGGTTGCTTTTGCCCTTGCCGGTCCCGAAGAGGCCCTGGACGCATATTTCTATGGATTTTTTTTCGGATCTCCCTGTCTCTCAAAAGATGTCGGTCATTTGGGTGGTTTGTGATCGCTTCTCTAAGATGGTCCATTTGGTACCCTTGTCTAAATTGCCTTCCTCCTCTGATTTGGTGCCGTTGTTTTTCCAGCATGTGGTTCGTTTATATGGCATTCCGGAGAACATCGTTTCGGACAGAGGTTCCCAGTTTGTTTCGAGGTTTTGGCGATCCTTTTGTGCTAGGATGGGCATTGATTTGTCTTTTTCCTCGGCTTTCCATCCTCAGACAAATGGCCAAACCGAACGAACTAATCAGACTTTGGAAACATATCTGAGATGCTTTGTTTTTGCTGATCAGGATGATTGGGTGTCCTTTTTGCCTTTGGCTGAGTTCGCCCTTAATAATCGGGCCAGCTCGGCTACTTTGGTTTCGCCGTTTTTCTGCAATTCTGGTTTCCATTCTCGTTTCTCTTCAGGGCAGGTTGAGTCTTCGGACTGTCCTGGTGTAGATACTGTGGTGGACAGGTTGCAGCAGATTTGGACTCATGTGGTGGATAATTTGACATTGTCCCAGGAGAAGGCTCAACGTTTCGCTAACCGCCGGCGCTGTGTGGGCCCCCGACTTCGTGTTGGGGATTTGGTTTGGTTGTCGTCTCGTTATGTTCCTATGAAGGTTTCCTCTCCTAAGTTTCAGCCTCGTTTCATTGGTCCGTATAAGATTTCTGAGGTTCTCAATCCTGTCATTTCGTTTGACCCTTCCAGCTTCTTAGCTTCTTTTGCCATCCATAATGTATTCCATAGGTCGTTGTTACGTAGATACGTGGCGCCTGTGGTTCCATCCGTTGATCCTCCTGCCCCGGTGTTGGTTGAGGGGGAGTTGGAGTATGTGGTGGAGAAGATTTTGGATTCTCGTATTTCGAGACGGAAACTCCAGTACCTGGTCAAGTGGAAGGGTTATGGTCAGGAAGATAATTCCTGGGTCTTTGGCTCTGATGTTCATGCTGCCGATCTGGTTCGTGCCTTTCATTTGGCTCGTCCTGGTCGGCCTGGGGGCTCTGGTGAGGGTTCGGTGACCCCTTCTCAAGGGGGGGGTACTGTTGTGAATTCTGTTGTCAAGCTCCCTCCTGTGGTCATGAATGGTACTTCGGCTGGTTCTGTCCATGGGCTTCCTCTGGTGGTTGTGAGTGGGGCTGCGGCTTCTGAGTTTCCTTCCACAGGTGACAAGGTTAATTCGTTAGCTGGCTGCTCTATTTAACTCCACTTAGATCATTGCTCCATGCCACCTGTCAATGTTCCAGTATTGGTCTGTTCGCTCCTGGATCGTTCTTGTGACCTGTCTTCTCCAGCAGAAGTTAAGTTCCTGCTTGTTTTTCTCTTGTTTGCTATTTTTCTGTCCAGCTTGCTATTTTGATTTTTGTCTTGATTGCTGGAAGCTCTGGGACGCAGAGGGAGCGCCTCCGCACCGTGAGTCGGTGCGGAGGGTCTTTGCGCCCTCTGCGTGGTTTTTTTGTAGTTTTTGTGCTGACCGCAAAGTCACCTTTCCTATCCTCTGTCTGTTCAGTAAGTCGGGCCTCTCTTTGCTAAATCTATTTCATCTCTGTGTTTGTGATTTTCATCTTAACTCACAGTCATTATATGTGGGGGGCTGCCTTTTCCTTTGGGGAATTTCTCTGAGGCAAGGTAGGCTTATTTTTCTATCTTTAGGGCTAGCTAGTTCCTTAGGCTGTGACGAGTTGCATAGGGAGTGTTAGGAGCAATCCACGGCTATTTCTAGTGTGTGTGATAGGATTAGGGATTGCGGTCAGCAGAGTTCCCACGTCCCAGAGCTTGTCCTGTATTATTATTAACTATCAGGTCTTTCCGTGTGCTCTTACCCACCTGGTCCATTATTGTCCTAACCACCAGGTCATAACACAGAGGTGACTCTTGGTCTTCCTTTCCTGGGGCGGTCCTCATGTGAGCCAGGTTCTTTGTAGCGCTTGATGGTTTTTGCAACTGCACATGGGGACGCTTTCAAAGTTTTCCCAATTTTTTGGACTGACTGACCTTCATTTCTTAAAGTAATGATGGCCACTTGTTTTTCTTTACTTAGCTGCTTTTTTCTTGCGATAATACAAATTCTAACAGTCTATTCAGAAGGACTATCAGCTGTGTATCCACCAGACTTCTGCTCAACACAACTAATGGTCCCAACCCCATTTATAAGGCAAGAAATCCCACTTATTAAACCTAACAGGGAATACCTGTGAAGTGAAAACAATTTCCGGTGACTACCTCTTGAAGCTCATGAAGAGAATGCCAAGAGTGTGCAAAGCAGTCATCAAAGCAAAAGGTGGCTACTTTGAAGAACCTAGAATATAAGACATATTTTCAGTTGTTTCACACTTTTTTGTTAAGTATATAATTCCACACGTGTTAATTCATAGTTTTGATGCCTTCAGTGTGAATGTACAATTTACATAGTCATGAAAATACAGAAAAATCTTTAAATGAGGTGTCCAAACTTCTGATCTGTACTGTATATAAAAGAGTTTAAAATATATGAAGGATACACAGGATAAAATTCAATATAGACAAAAAAATATAAATAGACAATCCCATAATCTCAAAACATAATGGTGTGCATATTATAAATGCATATATGTGTGTATATGTGGTATCAAAATTGTGATTTGAAAAAAAGTACTAGAGTCAGATTTAAAAAGGAGATAAAACTAGTGCAAGTGCTAAAAAATATATATATATGCTTGTGCTATATAGCAATATACAATGAAAAGTGCCAAGCAATATGTGCAAAAGTAAGCAAGGGAAAGGAGGGAGGAACTACACCATGCATAGATGTGTCCTCTCATGCAATACAAGATTGCATGTGCACACCACTGATTCAAAGATATATGGGAGATATAAGGATGAGTCATATATATACCTGTCAGTCCTGCGTACCCAAGTACAGAGCACCCCGACGCGCGTTTCGGGGATTCCTTCGTCAGGGGAATGTGTCTGACGTCACATCCAGTCTATCAGACTGTGCCTGCACCAGCCAGTACTAAATAGCGCAGGCGCCGGATTTTTATGGGAAAACAGCGCGGAGGGGGCGGCGCCCCTGAAGATTTGAGTGACTGCAGTGTGGCGCGAGATGCAAACTCGGCTTTGGGAAAATGGCCGCCGCGATCTCTAATGCGCACGCGCGGCATCCCGCGGCCATTTTCCTGAAGCCCCGTGCAGCAGAGCAATCCATCTGCGCACGCGCGGCCCCAGGAAGATGGACGCCCCCACCGATGAAAGGGATAACAGCGCAGATCGCGCGCTGTTTCTTCACATGCGCGCAGGGAATTCGGAACTTGGACATGCGCACACCACTACGCCACCAACGGAAAGCTGGGGAAGAAAAGAGCGATGTCACCACGCCCACCCGACCTGACCAGCCTGATTGACAGGCGAAAACGGCGACTTTGGTAATGTATTTCTCAGCATAGGTGGGGAATTGGGGTACACTACATACACTATAGTAACGCACAGCGCAGGCCCTATTTAACAGTATTTATATCTCAATCTGAAAAAACTGGGTGACAGGTTCCCTTTAAAAAAAAAGTGATTTTTTTTTCATGTCTCAACATAAATTTCTGTGCATCACCTGGGGTTCAAGGTGCTTGCCACTCATGTAGAGAAGTTCTCTCAGTGGTCTAGTTTACTAAATGGTGTCACTTGTGGTTCCACTGTTTAGGGAAATCAGGGGCTCTCCAAATGCGAAATGGCGTCCATTAATTATTCCTGCAAATTTTACATTCAAAAAGTCAATTGGCACTCCTTCCCTTCCGAGCCCTGCCATGTGCCAAAACAGTGGTTTTCCCCAGATATGGGGTATCTGAAAAATTGCACAGCAAATTTTGGTGTCCATCTTTTCCTGTTACCCTTGCAAGAATAAAAATAAAAATTGAGTCTAAAGTAAACTTTTAGTGAAAAAAAAGTTATTTTTTTCCTTCTACATTCCATTTAATCCTGTGAAGCACATGAAGAGTTAATAAACTTCTTGAGTGTGGTTTTGAACACCTTGAGGGGTGCAGTATTTAGAATGGTGTTACTTTTGGGTATTTTCTGTCATATAGGCCCCCCAAAGTCCCTTCAGATTTGATTTCTTCCCTAAAATATTATTTTGTTGAAAAAATTATAAATTGCTGGCCATCCTTTAACCTTTATAACCTCCTAAAAATTGTTTCCAAAATTTTTGAAACATAAAAAAATTGTTTCAAAAATTGTGCTGATATAAAGTAGACATGTGAAAAATGTTATTTATGAGCTATTTTGTGTGACATAATGTTCTGATTTAAGGGCATAAAAATTAAATGTTTGAAAATTGCTACATTTTTGCCAAATTTCCAATATTTTCACTTATAAAAGCAAGTCCAATCGAACAAAATTTACCACTAATATGTCACGAGAAAACCATCTCCAAATCAATGGGATCTGTTGAAGTGTTCAAGAGTTATCACATAAAGTGACACTGGTCAACACTGTCAAATTTGGTCTGGTCTGGAAGGTGAAAACAGGCTTTGGGGTGAAGGGTTTAATAAACCTAGATCAAATTGAGGGGGTAGGCAGGAGCAGCTATGTTGCTGGGTCCCCATTAGGGGGAAACATGAGGTTCTTTTCAAATCAATGGGCCTCACTGTCGGTCATTTGGTTGTAGATATGGTTGGTCAGGGTTAGAGATGAGCGAACCCAAACTTGTGGTATTTGCTATTTCCATGGCGCTCGGAATTTTCAGGAAAATTATTGCAAAAGTGTCATTCTACATAAGAAAGAACATTTTAATTATACCCAATCTGGATTATTTTCTAATAGGTTGGTGCTAAGAAGAAAATTGCACAATGAGGTCTTATTTTTCCTTTTAAATCTACACTACAATGTATTTTCAACAAGGACAAAACAGTTAAGGGGAAGTCGCTATAATGAAAACACCGTCCCTTACTAGGCTGCCTGACATCCATCATTCCAGCGGTCCAGTGGGCCCAAAATCATACCCACACCTGCAATGGGAGTTCCTTTCACTCAAGAGTAAAAGATCAGCTCATCTAGACCACAAAATATCACATGCCAAATAGTCTTGGACTCCCTGGCCTGGTGCTTGAATTGGGAAAACCCTTTCAGAGTTCTCTTGTGGTTTATCACAGATCCAGTGGTATTATCCATAGATGTAAGTATAGGTAGGTGGGGAGTCCACCTGGGCAATCGTCTCTTACAGGGAATTTGGATTCCTTTAATGGAAAACAGTTCCTCAAACCTTACAGGTTTTCTGACGAGAGGCAACACCTTGAAACACTGTGCCTGCAAATTGAGATCCTGGTTTGGTTTTTATCCTTGAAACCTTGAACACCACATCTTTAAACCTCAGTCTTTGAAATCTTTTGCTGGGAGAGATATTGCTGATGCAGTACAACTACCTTGGGTCTTGCTCCTGTGTTCACTCTTGCCTGTTGTGAATTCTGTGGCAGAGCTCCCTCCTGTGGTCACAAGTGGTACTTCGGCTGGTTCTCTCTGTGAGCTTCCGTTGGTGGAGGAAAGTGGTACTGCGGCTTCTGAGTTTCCTTCCTCAGGTGATGTGGTGAAGTCGTTAGGTGCTGCTCTATTTAACTCCACCTAGTGCTTTGATCCTGGCCTCCAGTCAATGTTCTAGTATTGGACCTGTTTCCTCCTGGATCGTTCCTGTGGCCTGCTGCTCTGCATAGCTAAGTTCCTCTTTGCTATTTGTTTGCTGTTTTTTTTCTGTCCAGCTTGTCAATTTGTTTTTTTCTGCTTGCTGGAAGCTCTGGGACGCAGAGGGTGTACCTCCGTGCCGTTAGTTCGGTACGGAGGGTCTTTTTGCCCCCTTTGCGTGGTTTTTGTAGGGTTTTGTGTTGACCGCAAAGTTACCTTTCCTATCCTCGCTCTGTTCAGAAAGTTGGGCCTCACTTTGCTAAATCTATTTAATCTCTACGTTTGTCTTTTCATCTTAACTCACAGTCATATGTGGGGGCTGCCTTTTCCTTTGGGGTATTTCTCTGAGGCAAGGTAGGCTTATTTTCTATCTTCAGGCTAGCTAGTTTCTCAGGCCGTGCCGAGTTGCATAGGGAGCGTTGGGCGCAATCCACGGCTGCCTTTAGTGTGGTAGGAGAGGATTAGGGATTGCGGTCAACAGAGTTCCCACATCTCAGAGCTCGTTCTTGTTTTTTGGGTTATTGCCAGGTCACTGTATGTGCGCTGACCTCTATGTCCATTGTGGTACTGAATTACCTTTCATAACACTTGCCATGGTGTATGACCTGTGACATGAAATAGTCTTCTAGAACCTCACCTTTAGAGCACAGTTTAGTTGCTCCTCACCCAGTTTTAAAGGTACCTTCACACTAAACGATATCGCTAGCGATCCGTGACGTTGCAGCGTCCTCGCTAGCGATATCGTTTAGTTTGACACGCAGCAGCGATCAGAATCCTGCTGTGATGTCGTTGGTCGGGGCTAGAGGGCCAGAACTTTCTTTGGTCGCTGGCTCTCCCGCTGACATCGCTGAATCGGTGTGTGTGACACCGATTCAGCGATGTCTTCGCTGGTAACCAGGGTAAACATCGGGTTACTAAGTGCAGGGCCGCGCTTAGTAACCCGATGTTTACCCTGGATACCATCCTAAAAGTTAAAAAAACAAACGCTTCATACTTACCTACCGCTGTCTGTTCCTCGGCGCTGTGCTTTCCTGCACTCACTGTGAGCACAGAGACCGGAAAGCAGAGCGGTGACGTCACCGCTCTGCTTTCCGGCCGCTGTGCTCACAGCCAGAGCAGAGAAGCAGAGCGCCGGGGACAGACAGCCGAAGGTAAGTATGAAGCGTTTGTTTTTTTAACTTTTAGGATGGTATCCAGGGTAAACATCGGGTTACTAAGCGCGGCCCTGCGCTTAGTAACCCGATGTTTACCCTGGTTACCGGCATCGTTGGTCGCTGGAGAGCGGTCTGTGTGACAGCTCTCCAGCGACCAAACAGCGACGCTGCAGCGATCCGGATCGTTATCTGGATCGCTGCAGCGTCGTTTAGTGTGAAGGTACCTTAAGTCTCCTACACAGCTGTTTCAGTTAACGACTGTGTTTAAACCTAAATATAACAATGATGATCATTATCACCTTTGCTAAAATTGGTTACTCATACACCTGACTGTAATCACACAAAATACCTTCCTGTGTAAGTGTACCTACAAGAATTGATGCTGTTTTGAGGACAAAAGGACAGTCACTCCAAATATTGTTTTCAATCAAATTTCCCTTTTGTTCATTCACTTGACATTTTGTTAATTGAAAAATAAACTATTAACACTTATTGAAAGTATTCTTACTTTGCAGCATTTTTTTCTTCACTTGGTTAAAACTTTTTCGCAGAGATACATATATTATTATATACACACAAGCATATCATATGGGAACAAAACAAAATTGAACTGGCATCTATTGAAACTCAAGGAGGGAAGGAATTGAACATTTATGGTTAGAGAGTAATTGTTATTTTGGACATAGCCTTCTAAAAAATGTAAAGTGTCTTTTTTAATAATACACATATTTAAAGATATAACTCGTTTAGAAAAAAGTTGTTTTTGAAAGTCATATTATCTAACAAAAATACTAGTGATTTGCTGTGTGTATTAATTTCTATATATGAAAAGGCAACAACTAAATGTGAAGGCATATGATTCTATTATCAATGGAAGTGTGCTGATTTTCTATCACATTGATACAAATTTAATAATACTATTTCAGGGCAGAAACTTTTAAAAGCTATTTATTCCAATAACTGGCAGCACAGTCCTAATAACCCCACGTGGCTGGTGCTTGATTATGGATTTACTGCCAAGCACTAATGTATTAGCACAGGAAAAGAATGAACAGCATTTTTCATAAAATTGAGCTTTTTATTGTACTATATAAGTTATTGCACATTTCTTCCACGGTGGCCAACTTATCTATCGCCAGGGCTAGATAAATCTCAGGAGCCAGGCGTAGACTTATGCTGAAGGTGCCTAAATTTCTACGTTCTTTTCTGTTAATTTGTAACACTTTATTTCCAAACTAGTAAGACATTTCGCTTTCATCCTAAAGTCTATGGAAAAAAAATAATTTATTGACAGAAAATGGCCTAATGTTTAAAGTGAACATGTGGGCTGGTATACGCTGCCCAATCCATGGGCAGCATGTGGCTGTATTCATTCAGCCAGGTATGTTTGACTGAAACACTGTGGCATTTCAGAGAAAAGTATACATTAAAAACTGCCTTTGATTGAAAGGTCTCTGACAACATGGGCGTATAGGCACAGACCGGTCAATCCTGGTCAGCGGGTGGGGAGAGGTCGTCAGGGACCCGCCTGTCCGAATAAAATTACAGTACGGTCTCATTCCTAAGCAGTTTTTATAGTATGTTTTTCTCTGGAACACCGTTTCAGAATCAAATATACCTTGCTGAGATAATACAGCCCCATTCCTGATGCCTGCTGCTTGTGATGAATCCGCACCTCGCTACCTCGTCTGTCATTACTATTACTTCAGACGGATCTCGTAATGCGGTCTCCCCACTTTCACCAACATAATGTTCTGCACCCTCTGGAGTCAGAGTGGTACAGATTAACACAGACGCCTCTGTCCACATGGGCCCAGGGAGTGAGAGGATGTGGCCTACGCAATCACTGACGTGGCACCACATTCGCTCACAACTTTTTTATTTTTCCACACACAGCTACAGTTTTGAATGACACTATCGATTTTTCCATATACTGCACTGAAAAACTAACAAAATTCGAAGTGGGATGAAATGGTGAAAAAAAAATATAATTCCATCATTGATTTTTGGTTGTGTTTTATGTTGACCATTGTATGGTAGGAATGACCGGGAAACATGATTCTCTAGGTCAGTGTGATTGTGGCAATACCAAGCTAGCATAGATTTTTTTGGCTTATTTAAATTTTTAAAATAGATTTTGGTTTGTGTCACCATTGCTGGAGGAGACCTGTAACATTTTTATTTTTCTGTTGATGGAGTCTGTGAGCTTGTTTTTTGTGTGACAAACTGATGGTTTTATTGTGACGCCCAAGAGACCGGGATACCCAGCACCGGACCAATGGGGTCTGTCTCTTGAGGGGGATGTCATGGGTGGCTTGACCCGGTGCTGTGGCCTCAGGCAATGCACAGTGTAAGGGGTATCGTGAGGGGACAGGCACTTACTTGATCAGCAGCAGGTTCTCCCAGCGGCGATGATCCCGATCCTGGATAGATGGCTATTGTCCAAATGAAAGACTGAGGCACTGAAACGTTTAACCAGTTTACTTTAACATAAAAGGATTTACAACCAGTCCTGTCACCGGAGTCTGTATGGGAACTCTGAGTTACTTTGACCCTGCCGGGGTCTTCGCCTCTTATTGTACGCAGTTTGTGTGTGGCCCTGCTGCTGTATGTGAACTGGCTGCCGGCCCAATCTGTCCCCTCTGGGCCCTGGTTCGACGGGCAACCCGAGTCCTTTTATCGGCTTACCCCCTCCGGGAGTACCGCTGAACTCTGTGTCTGTTGCTGCGTCCGGCCCTAGTGAAGCTGATATCACCTCACGTTTTTCCGGTTGCTGTATTATATATAATGAATACAGCCGCGGATCCGGTATCCGTCTTTTGTGCCTGTTCTGGGTAGTGATTAATGCTACCCGGTTCTCACAATGTCCTTTTTCTCTGTCCCTCTTCTCCGTCATAGGGCTGTTAGAAATTCAGCTGTATGACCTCTCACTATCAGCTCCTTAGCCCAACTGCCATTTCTTCTCTCAGATCAGAATGGATCAAGGGGAGTCTCTGGAGCTCCCCCTTCTGGCCGGAGGTGGTAGTGCAGTCTTGCTATTTTAGTATTTGTATTTACTGTCAGTAACTATTTTTGTGGCAAATACCCCTAGGGGTGCCACATTATTTATATCAATTTGGAGTACATTGAAAATCAAAGCTGCGCTGTGACTGGTTACTGTGGGCAAAGACACTTCTTCTTTTAGTCAATTTTGATAAATCTGCCTCAGTGTTCCCCAGTAATGAAGTTGATATAGAGAATGTGTAAATAAAACTGTTAGTTTTACATTCAAGTAAATGTAATATTGAGAACACAAATCGCATTCAATCAGCACCCTAGACAAAAATGTCCTTTTATATACAGCATGGTGCAAAAAGTTTCAGGCAAGTATGGAAAAAATGCTGCAAAATAAGAATTCTTGCAACAATAGAAGTGCTAATACTTTATTTTTATCAATTAACTAAAAGCAGTGTGAATGAGCAAAAGAGAAATTAAAATCAATATTTGATATGACCACTCCTTCCTTCGAAACAGCATCAATTCTTCTAGGTACACTCATACAGTTCTTGGAGGAACTTGGCAGGAGGGTTTCTCCAAACATCTTGGAGAGTTAACCACAAATCTTCTCTGTAAGTAAGCTTGTAATTCCAGACTCGATGCTGAGATCAGTTCTCTGTGGGGACTATATCATTACTTCTTTTTCATCTTTACACTGAAGTTAATTCTTAACGACATTGGATGCACTGTATGTTTTGGGTCGTTGTCATGCTGCAGAATAAATTTGGAGACAGTCAGCCTTCCTCATGTTAATATATGATGGATAAGTGTCTGATCAGCTCATCACTTGCTGTCTCATTATCAGAATCCACATGATGGTTAGATAAAAAGAATTGTTTGCATTTCAGGAATTGTTGAATTTTATACATTGGTTAAACTAAAAATCTGTTCAGAATTTTAGGAACATTTTAGATTTCATGCAAGAACATAGCTCACTGGTATTCCTCCATAACATCATTCATTGCAAGCTTATGTAGTTATGAAAAAAAAACAGTTTATAAAGTATATTAAACCCTTTACCCCCTGAGCCTGTTTCCACCTTCATGACCAGGCCAAATTTTACAATTCTGACCACTGTCACTTTATGTGGTAATAACTCTGAAACACTTCAACAGATCCCAGTGATTCTGAGACTGTTTTTTCATGATAGATTCTACTTGATGATAGTGATAACATTTGTTCCATATGACTTGCATTTATTTGTGAAAATATTAGAAATCTGGCACCAATTTTGAAAATTTTGCAATATTCAAACTTTTAATTCTTATGCCCTTAAGCCTGAAGGTTATGTCACTCAAAATAGTTATTAAATAAAGCACAAGAATAAAAAAGAAGTGGAACACTCACTAAAATAAATAAAGCACAAGAATAAAAAAGAAGTGGAACACTCACTAAAATAAATAAAGCACAAGAATAAAAAAGAAGTGGGACACTCACCCGATCCTTAGTGATGCATTTCTTTAATCCACAGTTAGAATAGCATCAACATCGTGTTAAAGTGCGGTGTTCAGGTGGCAGGGGAGTTAGCAGATGAGAGAGCCTGATGGACTACAGCTGTTTCGCACTAATCATGCGCTTCCATGGGTCCATGATTAGTTAATAAATAACATTTACCACACGTCTACTTTACATCAGCATCATTTTTAAACATTCTTCTGGTTAGGAAGTTAGAAGGGTTAAAAGTTGATCAGCAATTTCTCATTTTTTCAACAAAATTGGCGAAACCATTCTTTTTAGGGACCGCCTCACATTTGAAGTGACTTTAGGGGGCCTATATGACAGAAAATACCCCAAAGTGACACCATTTTAAAAACTGCACCTCTCAAAGTCCTCAAAACCACATTCAAGAAGTTTATTAACCCTTCAAGTGCTTCACAGGAATTACAGCAACGCGGAAGAAAAAATGTATAACTTTCTTTTTTTTTTCACAAAAATTTTACTTAAGTCTCAAATTTTTTATTTTTATAAGGGTAACAGGGGAAAATGGATCTCAAAATTTGTTGTGCAATTTCTCCTGAGTACGCCCATACTCCATATGTGGGGGGAAACTACTTTGGCAGGGCTCGGAACGGAAGGAGCACCATTTGACTTTTTGAACTCAAAAATTGCTGGAATCGAGAATGGACGCATGTCGTGCTTGGTAAGTCCCTGATGTGCCTAAACAGTGGAAAACCTCCACAACTGACCCCAGCCAGCTGCGTACTGCCAGGTGCATCGCTAGGCACTTTGATTCGATGCCAAGGCCTGGATCAAAGTGCAGTGCCCCGTATCTCCCCTCCAGTTTCCATAAGTGCACACGTCCCTGCATGCTTAGCTCCTCCTCCTGGCCAGAACAGCTTCCTGCTCTCTGCTCCTATTTTAGCCCCTGCAGATGGAGGTCAGCACACTCTGTAGCCTGACTTCCACCATCTGTCTGGCTCCCACAGCTTCTCCCTGACTCCGCACTCTCAAGAGCAGGTGAGGGATAACGGATATGGTGCCCACATTGCTATATACTACATGGGCTGTGCAATATACTACGTGGGCTGTGCTATATACTACGTGGCTGTTTTATATACTGCATGGGCTGTGTTATATACTGCATGGGCTGTGCAATATACTATGTGGCTGTGCATTCTAGAATACCCGATGCGTTAGAATCGGGCCACCATCTAGTGTGAAATAATAAGGGTGAACCATGCACATATATGGTACAGATGTGCATAGGAATCAGATTTTTTGGTGCTTTTTTTTTTTTTTTTTTGCAGCCAAAGCCTGCTCTCTTGGCAGTGCACACGATCCGGAAATGGCAGCACTTTGGACGCAGTGGACATGTGCTGCGTCCAAAGTGCTGCCATCTATTGAATCACCGCGTCCAATACATTGTACAGGTGACATTTATCTTGCGGAGATTCGCATCTACACAAGATAAATAGACATGCTGCGGTCTGGAAAGACGCGCCGCATGTCCATCTCCGCAGGCAAGCTGGAAGCGTCAGTGTACACACAGTGGATCAAAAAAACTCTGCACTCAACTTAATGAAGTCAAAGAGAAAAAATTAATGTCCACAGCATAGTAAACAGAAAACGTTTCGGTCCCTCTTGGACCTTCATCAGTCACCGTTCACTTGCTTGTATGAAGTTATGCAGACACTAATCAGTTGTGGTCGGATGCACCAGTGTACTTGTGCAAAAAAACAAATGGATCCATATAAGAGCCTGCCAGGCCCCATTTCTTTAAAGAAACTGCTGCAGCTTGGTATATATACCAAGGACTAGGGGCGGATACCGTCTCCAGTACTACACGCCCTGCATCTATTTCTAAGATCCATTCAGCGCTTGGCAGCAGCGGTTTCTTTAACCTTCAACTATTGGGTCTCAAAGCTGGAATTGGGGATTGCTTGACCATCTTTTAAAACGTTTCCCTCCTTGTCAAAAATATCTGGTCATCAGGGCGTGGACGCTGGGAGGGATATAATGAAAATGTCCAAGGTCTTTGACAGTGTACTCCTGCCTCTGCTGTGTGTCTCCCTCGCCTCTCCTCCTTGGTTGGACAAGGAGGAAGCTTGTCCCTTGCCTCTAGCATTGTCTTATTGGAATTTTTTTAATATATTTTCAACAATTGCCTTTTTGGTATAGCACCATTTTAGAAGACCTCTCTGCCTCAGGATGGAGAGATGCAAAGTCCTCCTTATAGCGTGGGTGTAGCAGAGTGAACAATCAGTACTTTTTTTAAGCCAAGATAAATATAACGTGAGGGTCACAGGAAAAGCAGCGGTACATAAAGTCTGCTATATGTACTAAGATCCCTATAGCCAACATTTCCCTATCTCCACCTGTCACGCAATGTGTAACACAAAGGAATGAGGGAAAGGGAACCAAACACTAAGGAAGGGGGGAATGGAGACTGTTGTGAATTCTGTTGTCGAACTCCCTCCTGTGGTCGTGAATGGTACTTCGGCGAGTTCTGTCTATGGGCTCCCTCTGGTGGCTATGAGTGAAGTTGCTGCTTCTGAGGTTCCTTACACAGGTGACGTGGTTTATCCTTTGGTTGTCTGCTCTATTTAACTCCTCTCAGATCGTTACCCCATGCCAGCTGTCAATGTTTTTGCATTGGTTCAGTTCGCTCCTGGATCTCTCTGTTGACCTGCCTTCTCCTGCAGAAGCTAAAGGTACTGTCACACTAGATGATATCGCTAGCGATCCGTGACGTTGCAGCGTCCTCGCTAGCGATATCATCCAGTGTGACAGGCAGCAGCGATCAGGCCCCTGCTGTGCTGTCGCTGGTCGGGGAAGAAAGTCCAGAACTTTATTTCGTTGCTGGACTCCCCGTAGACATCGCTGAATCGGCGTGTGTGACACCGATTCAGCGATGTCTTTGCTGATAACCAGGGTAAACATCGGGTAACTAAGCGCAGGGCCGCGCTTAGTAACCCGATGTTTACCCTGGTTACCATCCTAAAAGTAAAAAAACAAACACTACATACTTACCTACAGCCATCTGTCCTCCAGCGCTGTGCTCTGCTCTCCTCCTGCTCTGGCTGTGAGCGTCGGTCAGCCGGAAAGCAGAGCGGTGATGTCACCGCTCTGCTTTTTGGCTGCCCGGCGCTCACAGCCAGACCAGAGAAGCAGAGCGCCGAGGACAGACAGCAGAAGGTAAGTATGTAGCATTTGTTTTTTTACTTTTTAGGATGGTAACCAGGGTAAACATCGGGTTACTAAGCGCGGCCCTGCGCTTAGTTACCCGATGTTTACCCTGGTTACCGGGGACCTCGGGATCGTTGGTCGCTGGAGAGCTGTCTGTGTGACAGCTCTCCAGCGACCAAACAGCGACGCTGCAGCGATCCGGATCGTTGTCGGTATCGCTGCAGCGTCGCTATGTGTGACGGTACCTTTAGTTCCTGATAGTCATTATTTGTTCACTGTTTTCTTGTCCAGCTGGTTATCTTGATTTTGTCTTGCTAGCTGGAAGCTCTGGGATGCAGAGTGGCCCCTCCGCACCGTGAGTCGGTGCGGAGGTCTTTTTTGCACACTCTGCGTGGTGTTTTGTAGGTTTTTGTGCTGATCGCAAAGTTACCTTTCCTATCCTCTGTCTATTTAGTAAGTCTGGCCTCCCTTTGCTGAAACCTGTTTCATTTCTGCGTTTGTGACTTTCATCTTTACTCACAGTCAATATATGTGGGGGGCTTCCTTTACCTTTGGGGAATTTCTCTGAGGCAAGGTAGGCTTTATTTTCTATCTCTAGGGCTAGATAGTTCTTAGGCTGTGACGAGGCGCCTAGGTCTGGTCAGGAGCGCTCCACGGCTATTTCTAGTGTGTGTGATAGGATTAGGGCTTGCGGTCAGCAGAGCTCCCACATCCCAGAGCTCGTCCTGTATGAGGTTTAACTATCAGGTCATTCCGGGTGCTCCTAACCACCAGGTCATAACAGGAGACCCCTAGACAGGGCACACAGGGTGACATTAGATCTATCATCCCTATATAGGTTCCGCACCCATCGCCAAGCAGGATAAATAATCCCTGCCTGACCCTGACAATAAGCCCTGCACCGAGAAGGACAGGATGAGCTCTAGTCAATCCCCACTAATGCTAAAGACAGATGGGAAACACAAACAAAACATGGGGAACACTTAGCTTGAGTAGACTCAAGTCCTTTAAACTGCAAAGAGGCCGACTGCTACAGCTCCATGCCTCAACAGGGAAATGCAAATGGAAATATCACCTGCAACTCACAACAGGAAGTTTGGAGTTATAAACACTCAGATCCAGGTGACATCATCAGGCGGGAGAGGTGGTCACTAGTTTGCAAAGCAAACTGCTGAGACATTCTGCAGATAGATGCAGTGCAATGATCTGCATCCTCTGTCACATCCGAGACACCACCATGATGATGACTCTACATCTCCTCATTCTCTTCAGCCCATTCATGTAGGAGAGACGGGACAAAGGTTGTGTGGGTACTAACCTCTGTTGCGTTAGACAACAGCACCTGTTCCTTCTCCTCAGCCTCCACCTCCTAATTGTTACCTAATCCATGCTGAGCAGATGAGATGAGACTGGACTGGATAATATCTCCCTGTCTCATGTCTTCCTCCATCTCCACCTATTCCTCATGCATAGCTTCATGTTTAATTATGAGCAGCAACTGTTTAAGTAGGCACTGAAGTGGGATTGTTGCGCTTACTATGGCATCATCGCTGCTCACCATCTTTATGGAGTCCTTAAAGCCTTAGAGAACCACACAAATGTCAGACATCCATGCCCACTCTTCAGTTGTTATGTGCAGAGGCTGACCGGAATACCAACAGGCGTCTTGGAGCTAGTACCCAACAACTGGCCTCTGCTGCTCACAAAGCCTTGCCAGCATGTGCAGTGTGGAGTTCCAATGTGTGGGCATGTTGCACACCATTTGGTGAGCTGGCACTTGCATGCACTGTTACAGCACAACCAGAGCGATGGCAGCCATAGCCGACTTACAGAAATGGGAGCGCAGCATATCTTAACTAGAAGCTCTGGCAAATCTGGGTTTGTTTTCAGAAACCACTGAACTACCAAGTTGAGCATGTGTGCCAAGCATGGTATGTGCATGAGCTTGCCAAGCTTCAAAGCTGCCACCAGGTTACGCCAATTATCACACATGACTATGCCTGGCTAGAGGTTCAGCGGCAAAGGCCACAGATCTGTCTGGTCTGTTATTCCATTAAGTAACTTTTCAGCGGTGTGCGTTTTGTTTCCTAAACAAATTAGATTCACTGAAGCAGACCTGCAGAGCTTCCAGCTGATGTGGACAACATGCTCTGAGATAACACATCAGAGATGGAGGATGAGGAGGAGCAGAAGGGAGTGCAGGAACTTATATATGAGGGGGAGAAAACCCTGATAGAAGTAGAGCCAGCAATCCGTGGAATCGGGAGCATATGTGCCATGCCAGGGTGGGACCTAGCCACAACCTCCACAATGTTCACCCAGTGTGCCGTCATTGTAATGTAGCATCTCTACCTCAATCGCTTGTCCAAGTGCCAGTCATTAAGTGGACAATGCCAGTAACCGTGTGCACAGGCATTGTTCCTGGACACGTGTTGGCACAAGATGGGGATGCCACACTGGGAGAAAAAGTGGTGGCTGGGGACCAAGTACCGAGGGACAACTGCTGCCGTGAATCGGCAGAAATTCTCAGTGTCAACAAACCTAAACGGCAACATTTCCACAGCAAGCAGTCTGGACATGTGCCCGTATAGCATTTGGGCCTGTGGGTGGGTGCAAACTTTCTCTATCATTCCAAGGCTTGGGGTGGGGATAGCTGAATTCTGTGTTGGGACAACGATTTGTAAGTGTCTGATAATGGTGTGTCAGAATGTGCAAGGGAGGAGGCATCTGTGCCATGTCATGTACAGGGGATTGAGTAGCACCTAGCATAGGGGAAGAGGGAGTGGTGTCACCTGCTGGCACCAATCGTGGACCCAGGAGTTCGACTAACTGAGTCAGGTGCTTAGATGACCTGTACCTTATCATGCTGGTGGTGGTTAGGCTCCTTGTGGTCAGGCCCCTGCTGATTTTGGCATGGCACAGGTTGCAAATGACCTTTTTTGTCTCAGAACTCTCCTTTAAAAAGTCTCAGACTGGGGAACACCTAACTCTTTGATGGAGAAATTTGAGTGTCGATGCTCTGCAGAACAATTGTCTGCCTTCTCCCTCTGGTGACGCCACTGCTTCTTCTTGCCTGTTTTGGTGCTGTCGATCCCTCTCCCTCAGCGCTGCTGGCCTCACTTTGCATGCCAGCTTCCCAGATTGGGTCAGTGCCTGTCCTTTTATAACCTCTGATGAAGTAATGCAGCCAGCCAATCATAGTAATGCCACTACCAAGATGGCTATGGCATTACAGTGACTGGCAGGCAATCTGAGCATGTTTATTGACTGTGTAACAGGTGCCAAATTTGCGGGGTGGGAATTTGAGAATTACATTCAAGCAACAGCACCTAGATACTCGAGTGAAATCTGAATATCACTGAGCACGCTTGCTCATCCCTAGTGATGAGCGAATATGCTTGGATAAGGTGTTATCCAAGCATGCTCGGGCGCTATCCAAGTATCTGGGACATAGATAGCCATAATACATGTATGGATTACCTGTTTGGTAGGCAATCCCTGCATGTGTTGTGGCTGTCTAACAGCCACAAGACATGCAGCTACGGGGACTCGAACATATTACTTTAGCACGTCCGAGATACTCGGATAGCACCCAAGCACCTTATCGGAGTACATTCTCTCATCACTAGTAGTGATGATTTGACTGGAATGATTTCCATGGATGTTTTTCAGAAACAAGCAGCAGATTATTTTTTGCGGGACAAGTTGACGTTTTTATTGGTACCATTTTCATTGATAAATTTTTATTCCAATTGTTGGGGGGGCAGAATGAACAATACCCAGAAATTCAGAAATTGTTTTTTCTTTTTTCTTTTTATGCCATTCCGCGTGTCAAAATTGATAAGGGAGCTTTATTCTATGGGTCAGTTCGATTACAGCAATACCACATTTATTTATCTTTTTCCGCAATAAAAACTATTTTATAGAAAAAATACATATTTTTGCATCTCTTTATTCTGAGAGCTATAGCATTTTTTTTCCACTGATGGACCTGTATGGTGGCTTGTTTTTGCAGGACAAGATTACATTTTCAGCTATACCATTTATATTTACATTCGTCTTTTGATTGTGTTTTATACCACTTTTTGTTTGGCGGTATGATGAAAAAGCATTGTTTTTTTGTCTCTTTTTTTTTTTTACTGTGTTCATTGAATGGGTTAACTAGTTAGAACTGTTTTATAGTTCCAGACGCAGCAATACTAAATATGCGTACTCTGTTTATTTTTTTACATAAAAATACTTATTTATGGGTAAAATATGTTTTTATTTATATATTGCTTTTACTATTTTGTGATTTAAAAAAAAACATTTTTACCATTTTTTTAAAGTTTTTTTAAAGGTTTTTTATTTAGTTCCTCTGTGGGACTTTCACTTTTAGTAGTCTGATCGCTGTTATAAAACATTGCAATGCTTTGTAACTGTTAGTAGTGCACTAACACAAGCCCCTTAGACCATGGTCTGCCCATGGTTTAAGGGGCTTGCCTTAGCTTGGTGACCCGGATGCCATCATAATGACCTTGGGTCACCATGGCAACAATTGGGCCCTTACAATAACTTTGCGGGGGTGCTGATCAGAAGGCAGAAAGAGCCTCTCCCTCACCCTGCCTTCTAGATATGGCTAGCAGTTTTAGGGGGCTAAACTGCCGGGGGTGTTGCGGCCACTGCTCCTTGGGAGTGAGGGCCGGGTGTTAGCTGAACACCCAGCTGCGGTCGCCATGAATATATACCTCATTGGTTGGGAGGTCCTTCACTTCCACAACATATAGATACGTCAAATATCATAACTGGGTTAAAATTAAGTACAACCGCACTGCTGCTATAGAAATTAATCAAATGTCCTTGATTAATTGTTTATCAGCAAATGTCACCTCAATAAAAGCAAATGTTTTGTCAGTTTGTTCAATCTGGAAAGTGTTATAAGGCCATTTCCAAACAATTTGGAGTTCATCATTCTGCAGTGAGAAATATTATGTATGTTTGAAAAACATTCAAGACAGTTGATGGTCTTCCCAGGAATAGATGTCACCCCACGGTCTGACAGGACAATGCTCTGAGAAATTGAAAAAAAAAAGAAAAAAGATAGAGCTTGGTCTCTAAAGACTGCAGTTAGCATATTAAATGCTCAAGTTCATGACATTATAATTAGAAAAATACTAAAAAAAAAGTCTGGTTAATTGGAATGATTGAAAAGATAAAGAAAGATGTACAAAGATCAGGCGCACTTGCTAAATTTTAATAATATAAATCATGATTATATAGGGAGGACAAAAGAAAAATGTTTAAAAATTAGCACATTGTACGGGATCCTGTTCCAAAGGCTAAAAATTGATACTGGAATTAAATCCACATGACTGGCATAATATCCATCAGAGCCATGTGGTTATAATGGATATCTGAAATAGACACTATCCCGAGAGTGATATCAAATAGCATTCAGTAATGTACACATGTACAAAGAATGCATAAATAATACTGCATCAAAGGAATATTAAAGGGGTTGGCAGTATCATTGTGTGATTAAGTGACTTGTGCATACTCAGCCAAGTAAATATCATATGGGCATGAGGACCACATGTGTATCGCCACAGGACGTGACTTCTTCAGGAGTAAACTATGAAGGATATTCCTGAGGAAGACATCTCATGGTTACCCGGCAAAATGTTATCAAGTGGCATCTGAACAAACCACAAGACTTCTGAAACAATGTCCTTTAGACAGAGAACAAACAAGCGGAGATGTTTGGTCATAATGTACTACACCATGTCTATTGAAAGCCAAACACAGCAAAACAGCACAAACGTCTTACCAACTCTAAAACACAGTGGAAGAAAGGTTATGAATTGGGCTTGTTTGGCAGCCACCAGAGAGTCGAACACCAGTTAAATATTATATAGCAAAGTATTGTAAAGTCAAATGAGAGGTCGTTTATACCAAAGTTAAAGCTTGGCTTAAAAAATACATCAGAATAGTTGGAAAGGAAAAGAATCAAGGTGTTGCAATAGCCCAGTCAAAGTCCAGACCACAGCCAAATTGAAATGCTGTGGCAAGACTTTAAAAGGGTTTTCCCATGAGCTAAAGTTAATTTTACTCAATAGAACTTGAAATGAAACTAATTTCCACAATTGGATGTATTTAACCCCTTAGCGACCGCCGATACGCCTTTTAACGGCGGCCGCTAAGGGTACTTAAACCACAGCGCCGTTAATTAACGGCGCTGTGGAAAAAGTGAATAGCGCCCCCCAGAGTAGGATTTTCTCCGGGGTCTCGGCTGCCGGGGGTAGCCGAGACCCCAGAGAACATGATTCGGGGGGTTTTTAACCGACCCCGCATTTGCGATCGCCGGTAATTAACCGATTACCGGCGATCGCAAAAAAAAAACGCGATCTCTTTAATTTCTCTGTCCTCTGATGTGATTGCACATCAGAGGACAGAGAAAAGGGGTCCCAGGTAGCCCCCCGATACCTATCTCCCCCGGTGCTCCTCGTGGCTCCCGGGAGAATCTTTGGGTTATCGGCTGCCAGGGGTAGCCGAGACCCCAAAGAACATGATCGGGGTCGGTTTTACCGACCCCTGTTTTGCGATCGCCGGTAATTAACTGTTTACCGGCGACCGCAAAAAAATAAAATAAATCAAAGTGTAATTCTCTGTCCTCTGATGTGATCGCACATCAGAGGAAAGAGAAATAGGGGGATTCGGGGACCCTATTATACTCACCGATGTCCCTGGATCCTCCTGCTGCTCCTCCTGGCTGCCGGGGAAAAGAAAATGGCGGGCGCATGCGCAGTGCGCCCGCCATCTATCGCCATCTGCCGGCCGACAGGGGAAGAGCAGTTGGGGCTAAAATTAGGGTTAGGGCTAGGGTTAGGGCTAGGGTTAGGGCTAGGGTTAGGGTTGGGGCTACATTTAGGGTTGGGGCTAAATTCAGGGTTAGGGTTCTTTCACACTTACGTCGGTACGGGGCCGTCGCAATGCGTCGGCCTGACATACCAACGCATGTTGTGAAAATTGTGCACAACGTGGGCAGCGGATGTAGTTTTTCAACGCATCCGCTGCCCAATCTATGTCCTGGGGAGGAGGGGGCGGAGTTACGGCCAAGCATGCGCGGTCAGAAAAGGCGGACGCGACGTACAAAAAAAGTTACATTGAACGTTTTTTGTGCTGACGGTCCGCCAAAACACAACTGATCCAGTGCGCGACGTGTGGCCATCCGTCACGATCCGTTGGCAATAAAAGTCTATGGGCAAAAAAACGCATCCTGCGGGCATATTTGGAGGATCCGATTTTTGTCCAAAACGACGGATTGCGACGGATGCCAAACGACGAAAGTGTGAAAGTAGCCTTAGGGCTAGGGTTAGGGTTGGGGCTAAAGTTAGGGCTAGGGTTGGGGCTAAAGTTAGGGTTAGATTTGGGGTTAGGGTTTGGATTAGAGTTGGTATTAGGGTTACGCTTGGGATTAGGGTTAAGGTTAGGGTTGTGATTAGGGGTGTATTGGGATTAGGGTTAGGTTTGAGGTTAGGGTTGAGATTAGGGTTAGGGGTGTGTTGGATTTAGGGTTTTGATTAGGGTTATGGTTAGGGGCGACATTAGGGTTGTTTTGGGGTAAGGGTTGTGATTATCGTTAGGGTTAGTGATTAGGATTATGGATCGGGTTGGGATTAGGGTTAGGGGTGTGTTGGGGTTAGGGTTGGAGCTAGAATTGAGGGGTTTCCACTGTTTAGTTACATCAGGGGGTCTCCAAACACGACAGCCAAATTTGCGCTCAAAAAGTCAAACGGTGCTCCCCCCCTTCTGAGCTCTGCCGTGCGCCCAAACAGTGGGTTACCCCCACAAATGGGGCATCAGCGTACTCGGGATAAATTAAACAACTTTTGGGGTCCAATTTCTCCTGTTACCCTTGTGAAAATCAAAACTTGGGGGCTACAAAATCTTTTTTGTGGAAAAAAAAATATTTTTTTATTTTCACGACTCTGCATTCTAAACTTTTGTGAAGCACTTGGGCATTCAAAGTTCTCACCACACATCTAGATAAGTTCCTTCGGGGGTCTAATTTCCAAAATGGGGTTACTACTGTTTAGGTACATCAGGGGCTCTGCAAACGCAACATAACGCCCACAGACGATTCTATCTAAGTCTGCATTCCAAAACAGCGCTCCTTCACTTCCGAGCTCTGCCGTGCGCCCAAACAATGGGTTACCCCCACATATGGAGCATCAGCATACTCGGGATAAATTGGACAACAACTTTTGGGGTCAAATTTCTCCTGTTACCCTTGTGAAAATAGAAACTTGGGGGCTACAAAAATATTTTTGTGGAAAAAATATTTTTTTATTTTCACGACTCTGCATTCTAAACTTCTGTGAAGCACTTGGGCATTCAAAGTTCTCACCACACATCTAGATAAGTTCCTTGGGGGGTCTAGTTTCCAAAATGGGGTCACTTGTGGGGGGTTACTACTGTTTAGGTACATCAGGGGCTCTGCAATCGCAACATAACGCCCACAGACCATTCTATCAAAGTCTGCATTCCAAAACAGCGCTCCTTCCCTTCCGAGCTCTGCCGTGTGTCCAAACAGTGGTTTACCCCCACATATGGCACATCAGTGTACTCGGGATAAATTGGACAACAACTATTGCGGTCCAATTTCTCCTGTTACCCTTGTGAAAATAAAAACTTGGGAGCAAAAAGATCATTTTTGTAGAAAAAATGCGATTTTTTATTTTTACGGCTCAACGTTATAAACTTCTGTGAAGCACATGGGGGTTCAAAGTGCTCACCACACATCTAGATAAGTTCCTTAAGGGGTCTAGTTTCCAAAATGGTGTCACTTGTGGGGGGTTTCCACTGTTTAGGCACATCAGGGGCTCTCCAAACGCGACATGGCGTCCAGTCTCAATTCCAGACAATTCTACATTGAAAAAGTAAAACGGCACTCCTTCCCTTCCAAGCTCTGCGGTGCGCCCAAACAGTGGTTTACCCCCACATATTGGGTATCGACGTACTCAGGAGAAATTGCACTACAACTTTTGTGGTCTAATTTCTCCTGTTACCCTTGTGAAAATAAAAATTTGGGGGCAAAAAGATCATTTTTGTAGAAAAAATGCGATTTTTTATTTTCACGGCTCAACGTTATAAACTTCTGTGAAGCACATGGGGGTTCAAAGTGCTCACCACACATCTAGATAAGTTCCTTAAGGGGTCTAGTTTCCAAAATGGTGTCACTTGTGGGGGGTTTCCACTGTTTAGGCACATCAGGGGCTCTCCAAACGTGACATGGCGTCCAATCTTAATTCCTGCCAATTCTACATTGAAAAAGTCAAACGGCGCTCCTTCACTTCCAAGCTCTGCGGTGCGCCCAAACAGTGGTCTACCCCCACATATGGGGTATTGGCGTATTCAGGAGAAATTGCATAACAAAATTTATGGTTACATTTCTGTTTTTACACTTGTGAAAATAAAATAATTGGTTCTGAATTAAAATGTTTGCAAAAAAAAGTTAAATGTTCATTTTTTCCTTCCACATTGTTTCAGTTCCTGTGAAGCACGTAAAGGGTTAATACACTTCGTGAATGTGGTTTTGAGAACCTTGAGGGGTGTAGTTTTTAGAATGGTGTCACACTTCGTTATTTTCTATTATATAGACCCCTCAAAATGACTTCAAATGTGATGTGGTCCCTAAAAAAAAAAAGGTGTTGTAAAAATGAGAAATTGCTGGTCAACTTTTAACCCTTATAACTCCCTAACAAAAAAAAATTTTGTTTCCAAAATTGTGCTGATGTAAAGTAGACATGTGGGAAATGTTATTTATTTACTATTTTTTGTGACATATCTCTCTGATTTAAGGGCATAAAAATACAAAGTTTGAAAGTTGCAAAATTTTAAAAATTTTCGCCATATTTCCATTTTTTTCATAAATAATCACAAGTAATATCGAAGAAATATTACCACTAACATGAAGTACAATATGCCACGAAAAAACAAGCTCAGAATCAGTGGGATCCGTTGAAGCGTTCCAGAGTTATAACCTCATAAAGGGACAGTGGTCAGAATTGCAAAAATTGGCTCGGTCATTAAGTACCAAATTGGCTCTGTCAGTAAGGGGTTAAATAAAATGTCCCTGTGGTGAGATAATCTTATATATGTCCCTGCTGTGTACTGTGTAATGTCTGTGTCTGACCATACAGGAACATGGTCTGATCATACCGCATCTTCTGGGCAGGAAGGACATAAACAAGAGTATACAGACAGAATAGCAGACAGAATAGCAAGGGATCACAGCTGATTCTTTCTTTGAAATAAAAAAAAGTGTTTAAAAACAGGCAGGGAAATATTTTAATAAATAAATCCGCGCAAAAAACGTTTTTTGCGCGGATTTATTTATTTATTATTTTATACATAGTGTAGCGTGGCTAAAGGATGTCTAATCGATGGGAGATATGTGTCTTATAGATGGCTTGTTGCTGTGATGTAACCATGGCTACCTATATGTGTTTCAGGACCTGTGGTGATGTCACAACCACATGTCTGGTCATGTGATGGGTTCTGGGTGTGGTTAGACATATAAAAGAAAGCCTAATGCTTAACACAGGTAGAGATGTGTGGAGGTGAAACCCTCCTGAGTGTGTTACGGCTTCAGGACTGAGCCGGATGAACTGGACACTTGTTTTTCTTTACCTGAACCAAAGGCTATTTGTTTTCTGTTGTTTGCCACATGGTTTATGAAGCAATAAACCCAGTGAACTTTAAAGGAACACGTCTCCTGAGTGTCAGCCGTCGCAGCTGAGTGAGTGAAATCCCTACAATTGGTGGAGACGTGCGAGCAGCGTTCCCAGCGGAGACGTGAGTTTATTTTGAATGTCCTGGGTCAAGGCTGTTGCAAGCCAGCAAGCATTGCCGGAGAAAATGGAGGACCTGCTGAAACAATTGGTCCAGATGCAGTCACAGCAGGAGAAAAGGCAGCAAGAGACCAACAGGCTGTTGATGCAGCAGATACAACAGAGCCAGCAGGAGCAACGGCAGCAGTTACAACAGAGCCAGCAGCAGATGCAGCAGAGCCAGCAGGAGCAACGGCAGCAGATGCAGCAGAGCCAGCAGGAGCATCAGCAGCAGATGCAGCTTCTGGCAACCGCCATCCAGGGCAAGGCGAGCGCCCCAACCCCAGGTTTGGCTGATGACACCCACGTCCGGAAAACGGTAAGACGCGCATTGCAGAAAATGACTCCCGGGGATGATGTTGAGGCCTTCCTGACGGTGTTTGAGAGGGTCGCTGAGAGGGAAAAACTTCCGCCAGAGCAGTGGGCAGAGGTACTTGCGCCATACCTGACGGGAGAACCCCAGAAGGCGTACTATGATTTGACCTTGCAGGATGCCAAAGAGTATCACAAATTGAAAGCCGAGATTCTCGCACGTTTGGGGGTGACACTGACTGTCAGGGCACAGCGAGTTCACTCCTGGGGCTATCACCGGGACAAACCACCTCGTTCCCAAATGTTTGATCTGTTGCACCTGGTCCAGAAATGGCTGCAGCCAGAGTCCTCTGCGCCTGCACAGATGGTAGAACGGGTGATGATGGATCGGTTTGTCCATTCCCTCCCGAGGCCTATACAGTCTTGGGTTGCCCAGGGTGATCCCCAGAATGCCGACGAGCTGATCGGACTGGTTGAGAGGTACCAAGGGTTGGAAGGCTCCTTCGGGAGGCAGCCCATGCCATACTGGGGATCCCAGAAGGCAGCTGAGTCCCAAAAAGGGGTGGTGCGTCCAAGGTCACAAAGGGCGGGGGAGGTGGTGCCCAAGGTCCCCACGGGTGATATTATTTGTTGGAGGTGCCACAAGCCAGGACATATAGCTGCCCGTTGTTCCCAAACCACTGAGCAGATGGACTGCAGCATGGGACGCCGTTGTTCATACTATGCGTATCCAGCTTGCAGTGTGAACTCTCCGCCCAACGAGGGACCTCAATGCATGTCCCGTGAAGGTGAACGGTCAAGCAGTAACGGCACTGTTAGACTCGGGGAGCCTAGTGACCCTGGTGAGGGCCACTTTTCCTCTCCACCTGCTCCCGGGAAAGAAGGTCGGAGTGCGGTGCATACATGGTGATGCAAAGGACTACCCTGTGGCCAGTGTGAACATTGAAACGACATGTGGCACGGAGTCCCACATAGTCGGCGTCGTTCAGGACTTGTTGCACCCTATAATTATTGGCCGGGATTTCTGTTTGTTTTGGGATTTGTGGGGGAAAGGTTCTGAGCTCCCTAGCAAGAGTAGGGAACCAGTGAACCCGGGAAGGGTGGTGCCACACCCAGAGTCAGACAGATTTCCTTTTTTGTGTCCTGGCTGGAGATGAGGAGGAAGTGTCCCCTGCATCTGACATTCTGGAGTTAGAGGTATCCGGTGAAAATTTTGGGACTGCCCAACATAGGGACCCCACTCTGAGGGAAGCCTTTAATAATGTCACAGTTATTGACGGGGTGGTACAGGAGCCGGGGGCAGACACAAGATTTCCCCATTTTCTAATGAGCAGGGAGTTGTTGTACCGGGTCACGAAAATAAGGGAGGAGTTGGTAGTGCCGGGTCCATATAGACGGAAGGTGTTGGACATGGCCCATTCACACATCTTGGGTGGACACCTAGGGGTGGAAAAAAACGCAGGAACGGGTTGTGCAGAGGTTCTATTGGCCTGGGTGCCACCGGGAAATAGTGAACTATTGCAGGTCCTGCCCTACATGTCAGCTAACTGCTCCCACTCCTCATTTCCGGAACCCCCTTGTGCCACTGCCCATTATTGAGGTGCCATTCGAGAGAATTGCCATGGACTTGGTCGGTCCCTTAGTTAAATCAGCCCGGGGCCATCAGTATATATTAGTCATCCTGGACTACGCCACACGCTATCCTGAGGCAATTCCCTTGAGAAATTCTTCTTCAAAGAGTATAGCTCGCGAGTTGGTCCATGTCTTTTCCCGGACAGGTCTGCCGAAGGAGATCCTGACTGACCAGGGGACACCTTTCATGAGCAAGGTGATGAGGGAACTATGCAAAGCCCTGAAAATCTCCCAGTTGAGGACCTCGGTGTACCATCCCCAGTCAGATGGCCTTGTTGAGAGATTTAACAAGACACTGAAGAGCATGCTGAGAAAAGCTATAGAGAAAGACGGTAGAGACTGGGATTGTCTCTTACCCTATTTGATGTTTTCCATTCGTGAAGTTCCACAGGCCTCCACAGGTTTCTCACCGTTTGAGCTTCTGTATGGCCGACATCCACGAGGACTCCTGGATATAGCCAAGGAAACCTGGGAAGCCGAAGTCACGCCCCACAGAAGCGTCATTGAGCATGTGGCCCTGATGCAGCAGAGGATTGCAAAGGTGATGCCTATCGTGAAAGAACACCTTCTCCAAGCACAAGAAGCTCAGGCCAGGGTCTACAACCGGTCTGCAAGAGTGAGGCAATTCAATCCGGGAGACCGAGTTCTTGTGTTAGTTCCGACAGTGGAAAGCAAGTTCTTGGCCAAATGGCAAGGGCCATATGAGGTTGTCGAGAAACTTGGTGAAGTAAACTATAAAATTCACCAACCAGGAAGACGGAAACCATTCCAAGTATACCATGTCAACCTTATCAAGCCGTGGCAAGATAGAGAGCCGACAGTAACTCCATCGTTGTTAAGCAACCCAGAAGATGAGGTTGGAGCGGTTACTATAGTGGAGACGCTATCGGAGTCCCAGAAACAGCAATGCCGGGAGTTACTCCAGAAAAACAGGGATCTGTTTTCCGAGTTGCCTGGGTACACGAAGGTCACAGAGCATGAGGTCCTGACAGAGCCCCATGTGCGCGTGAACGTGAAGCCCTATAGAATTCCTGAGGCCCGTCGAGAAATAGTCTCCAAGGAAGTGGAGCGTATGTTGAAGCTTGGAGTCATTGAGGAATCCAAGAGCGGTTGGTCGAGCCCAATTGTCCTGGTCCCAAAACCTGATGGGGAGTGGAGATTTTGCAACGACTATAGGAAGTTGAATGAGGTCTCCAAGTTCGACGCATATCCCATGCCCCGAGTTGATGAGCTCATCGAAAGGCTTGGGCCCGCCAGGTACATAACCACCTTGGATTTGACGAAGGGGTATTGGCAGATCCCCATGGCACAGGAAGCCAAGGAGAAGACGGCGTTTTCTACACCAGATGGATGCTTCCAGTATGTCCGGATGCCATTTGGCCTACAGGGAGCTCCGGCCACCTTCCAAAGGGCTATGGATAGAGTCCTTGCACCCCACAAGGCATACGCTGCTGCGTACCTAGATGATATCGTCATCTTTAGCCCGGACTGGGAGAGTCATCTGGAGAAAGTCCAAGCGGTGTTTGATGCTATAAGAGAGGCCGGATTTACAATAAACCCGAAGAAGTGTGCATTGGGTAAAGAAGAAGCTAAGTACCTTGGATACATAGTGGGTCATGGAGAAATAAAACCCCAAATCAGTAAAGTGGAGGCAATTCAAACATGGCCAAAACCAGTTTCCAAGAAGCAAGTTAAAGCCTTCCTGGGAATCGTGGGATATTACAGGAGGTTCATCCCAAACTTCGCCACAATGGCGGCGCCTCTGACTGACCTGCTAAAAGGGACAAAATCAGTAATGGTTAAGTGGTCCGAAGAAACAGATTCAGCCTTCCAAGAAATGAAAGAGGCTTTATGTAAGCAACCCGTTCTGATGGCCCCAAACTTCAAGAAAGAGTTTATTCTTCAGACAGATGCCTCAGATGTTGGGGTGGGAGCAGTCCTTTCCCAAGAACTACATGGAGAGGAGCATCCTGTTCTCTATCTGAGTAGGAAGCTGTCCTCGTCTGAAAAGAACTACTCAGTCGTTGAAAAGGAGTGCTTGGCCATAAAATGGGCAGTCGACACATTACAGTACTATTTGCTGGGACGTATATTTAGACTGATATCCGACCATGCCCCACTTAGGTGGATGAGGGAAACAAAGGGTAGAAATGCTAGGGTCACCCGTTGGTTCTTAGCCCTGCAGGACTTCTGTTTCCATGTGGAACATAGGGCCGGAAAGCTGCACGGTAATGCTGATGCCCTGTCAAGAATCCCTTGTCTAGTGGAAGAAAGTGCCAAGCCCCACGGCTTTAGGCAGAGGGGGGAGGTATGTAGCGTGGCTAAAGGATGTCTAATCGATGGGAGATATGTGTCTTATAGATGGCTTGTTGCTGTGATGTAACCATGGCTACCTATATGTGTTTCAGGACCTGTGGTGATGTCACAACCACATGTCTGGTCATGTGATGGGTTCTGGGTGTGGTTAGACATATAAAAGAAAGCCTAATGCTTAACACAGGTAGGTATGTGTGGAGGTGAAACCCTCCTGAGTGTGTTACGGCTTCAGGACTGAGCCGGATGAACTGGACACTTGTTTTTCTTTACCTGAACCAAAGGCTATTTGTTTTCTGTTGTTTGCCACATGGTTTATGAAGCAATAAACCCAGTGAACTTTAAAGGAACACGTCTCCTGAGTGTCAGCCGTCGCAGCTGAGTGAGTGAAATCCCTACAATAGGCTTATTCATGACAACTTAGTGGTTGTTGTCTAAATCTGCAGCATTACACCATAGCTGGTCACTGAGCGCCACTGTATATTTTTACACCTACTAGGGAACTATTTTACCTCACAAAAAGAATCAGCTGTGTTTCCCTGCTGTGATGTCTGTATAATCTTTTGTTTCCTCCCCTGCCCAGGAGATATGGTATTTGCAGACCATGTTCCTGCATGGTGTGGTAGGTCAACTCACTCAGCTACTTGCAGAGGTAGACACAGGAATGTTTCTTCTGCTGGTTTATTTAACCCCTTAACAACCGCCGATACGCCTTTTCACAGCGGCAGTTAAGGGTACTTAAACCACAGAGCTGCTTTTTAACCGCACTGAGGTTTAAAGGTAGAGCGCCCCCCAGTGTCAGAATTTCTCCAGGGTCTCAGCTGCCGGGGGTAGCTGAGACCCCAGAGAACATGATTCAGGTAATTTTTTGCCAACCCTGGTGTTGCGATTGCGGTTATTAATGGTATAACGACAACCACGAAAAAAAAAATCCAATTTTCCATTTAATTTCTCTCTCTTCTGATGTGATCGCACATCAAAGTAGAGAGAAATAGGGTCCCCCGGTCCTCCAAGCACCCCCCCGGTACCTGTAGTGGCCAGGAATCCCGCCATGTAGTTCTCCGTGCTGCTGAACTCTTCTTCCGGGATAAAATGACAGGTTCATGACCACTGCATCCACCGAGATCTGCCGGCTGGCACACGGCAACAATAGGAAATTTTTCCTATTGGTTCATTTTGATCAATCTGATAGACCCTATCACAGTGATCAAAATAAAAAAAATAGTAAATACAACCCCCTTTTATCACCCCCTTAGTTAGGGAAAAATAATAAAATAAGAAAAATATGTTTATTTCCATTTTTCCTTTAGGGTTAGAGTTGGGCTAAAATGAGTTGGGCTAAAGTTAGAGTTAGGGTTAGCATTAGGGTTAGCATTAGGATTAACATTAGGGTTAGGGTTAGCATTAGGATTAACATTAGGGTTAGGGTTAGCATTAGGATTAACATTAGGGTTAGCATTAGTGATAGCGTTAGGGTTAGCATTAGGGTTAGCATTAGGGTTGAAATTAGAGTTAGGGGTGTGTTAGGGTTAGGTTTGTGGTCAGGGTTATAGTTAGAGTTGGGATTAGGGTTAGGAGTGTGTTGTGGTTAGGATTGTGGTTAGGGTTATGGATAGGCTTGGGATTATGTTTAGGGGTGTGTTGGGGTTAGGTTTGTGGATAGGGTTATGGTTGGGATTAGGGTTAGGGGTGTGTTGGGGTTAGGGTTGTGGTTAATATTATGGTTAGGATTGGGATTAGGGTTAGGGGTGTGTTGGGGTTAGGGTTGGCGTTAGAATTGGGGGTCTCCAAACGCGACATGGCACCACCATAGATTCCAGCCAATTTTGCGATCAAAAAGTCAAACGGTGCTCCCTCCCTTCTGAACCCCCCTGCCATGAACAAAAACAGTGGTTTACCCCCATATATGGGGTATCAGCATACTCAGGAGAAATTGGACAACAACTTTGGGGGACTAATTTCTCCTGGGAAAATAAAAACTTTGGGGCAAAAAGATCACTTTTGTGGAAAAAATATGATTTTTTATTTTCACGGCTCTACGTTATAAAGTTCTGCAAAGCACTTAGGGGTTCAAAGTGCTTACCGCACATCTAGATAAGTTCCTTTGGGAGTTTAGTTTCCAAAATGGTGTCACTTGTGGGGTGTTTCCACTGTTTAGGCATATCAGGGGCTCTCCAAACGCAACATGGCATCCGATCTCAATGCCAGCCAAATCTGTGTTGAAAAAGTCACACCGCGCGCCTTCCGTTCCGAGCCCTGCTGTGTGCCCAAACAGTGGTTTACTCCCACATATCAGGTATCGGCGTATTCAGGTGAAATTGCACAACAACTTTTGTGGTTCATTTTCTCTTTTTACACTTGTGAAAATAAAAAAAATTGGTTCAGAAGTAAAATGTTTGGGAAAAAAAGTTAAATGTTCATTTTTCCCTTACACATTGCTTCAGTTCCTGTGAAGCACGTAAAGAGTTAATAAACTTCTTGAACATGGTTTTGAGCACACTGAGGGGTGCTGTTTCTACAATGGTGTAACTTTTGGGTATTTTCTGTCATGTACACCCCTCAGAGTGACTTCAAATGTGATGTCTTCCCTAAAAAAAAATGGTGTTGTAAATGAAAAATTGCTGGTCAACTTTTAACCCTTATAACTTCATAACAAAAAAAATTGTTTCCAAAATTGTGCTCATGTAAAGTAGACATATGGGAAATGTTATTTATTAAGTATCTTGTATGACATATCTCTGAATTAAGGGCATAAAATTCAAAGTTTGAAATTTTCAAAATTTTCAAAATTTTCGTCATATTTCTCATAAATGCATATTGAAGAAATTTTACTGCTAACGTGAAGTACAATGTTATGAAACAACAAACTCAGATTCAGTGTGATAAGTAGAAGCGTTCCAGAGTTATAACCACATAAAGTAACAGTGGTCAGAATTGTAAAAATTGGCCTAGTCATTAAGTACAAAATTGGCTCTGTCACTAAGGGGTTAAATAACAATATAAACCGGTGCAGGGTTCAATAACATAAACATAGCCTTTTTGGCAAAACTGGGAAACAAAAAGATAATGCTTAACACAGTCCATATGCCTGCGGGAATTCGCTCGTGGTACAATCAAAAGATTCCAGCAAAGTTGCACATAAACACTTCTCTGGAGCTCTCTTGCCTCCTGACCCACAAACAGACAAAAAACTCAGTTGCAGGACAATTAAATTGCTGAACTACATCCTTGGGGTGGAGATACTGGGAGTAGCCACCTCTCCCATCTCATGCAACCACTCACAAAAAAAACAACCCTGTCATGGCCGATTAACCTCTCTCAGCAGATAACATGCTGGAGAGAAACTTCTGGGTTTTCACTTCACGGAAGATAGCAGTCTTCATGATACATATCTACCCTCACATACATTGACAGTGACCCTGTCAAAACGGTCAGACACAGCCATTACACAGTACACACCAGGAGCACATTTATAAGATTATTTCAGCACAGGAACATTTTATTTAAACACATCTGATTGTGGAAGTTATTATTATTTCAAGATCTATTGATTAAAATCAACTTTCGATCATGGGAAAATCCCTTTAGGAGAGCTGTGCATAAACGAATGTCCACAAACCTCAGTGTACTTCTGCAATGTTGTAAGGAAGAGTGGGCCAAAATCTCTCCAGAGCAATGAAAGAGACCAATAAAGCTGTCCAGAAAATCATTAATTCAAGTTATTGCTGCTAAAAATGTTTCTACAAGCGACTGATTTGTGAGCTGTATATAATTTTTCACACTATGCATCTGTATATTTGCTTAGGTTTTGTTAACTAAATAATGACATGGTAAAATTTGTAATGTGCTGTTCATCTGATTTTGTTTTTTCCTAATTTTAAACCTTCTAAGGACAGAATTTTTTTTATCATGTTCTGATACATAAAACCATACTGTAAAGCTCACCTTGTGATGTGGACCTGCTAAGCCCCAGGTCTGGTTGAGTTTATACACCCTGGTGTCAGGGCAGCTGAAAAAGGCACGTGGGGAGTGTGTATGTAGCACACAGGAGTACCAATAACAGCAGGAAGGATGAATAAAAGTGAAAAGAACAACAAGGATTAAAGCAGGTTAGCACAATGCACACAGGAGCTGGAGAATACTAAACTAGAGTCTTGAATAGTAATAATCCGAGGACACAGACATGTGTTCCAATTGGTCTTAAATGGGCTAAGGAGATGATGTCATATGCTGAGCAACCAGCAAAGCCAAACGTGGAGCACAACAGAGGGCAGCAGACTGAGGTGAGGAGGGAAAGGACTGGACCAGGGACAGATGTGTAAGAGTATCCCCCCTCTTAGGACCTCTCCAAGATGAGTGCATATCAGTAGAAAGCGGATGCTTAGCGTGAATTTTTTTGGCAAGATTAGAGCATTTATGTCCTTTTGGGCACCCAATACCTGTCTTCAGGACCGCATCATTTTCAGTCTATTAAGCACGAGAGATTTCCAAGAACCCACTTAAAGTCCAGAATTTGGTTGATCCCATACACCATATTAGAAGCAAAAGCAGGGACAATCTTTACTGTATGTGAGAATCTATTGAGGATCAGAGGATCTAGTAGAGAAATACGAAAGGCATTAAGGATTTAAGAGTAGGCTGTAGTTTAAGACAGAAGGTTTATTTGCTCAATAATTTGGACTGGACCAATTAAATTGGGTGCCAATTGTTTCCAAAGAGTCGTCAAACGGATGTTTTTAGTGGAAGAGCCATACCCTAGCTTCAGGAGAGATATTGGGAACAGCTTTGCGGTATCTTTCAGCACTCTTCTTAGCTTTTCCTGCAGCTGCAGCTGAATTACTTTTTACTTCAGTCCAAATAATATAGATGTCCTGATAGTTGCTGTTCACAGCAGGAAGTTAGCTTTTAGCCGGAATAGGCAGAGCAAGATGAGGTACTCGGATAAACATTGTGACAAGTTGATTTTTTTCCAAAAGACTGTGAAATAATTTGGCCCAAAGAAGCAGAAGCCACCATTCCTCAAGGCCAAATTTTATGGCAAAGAATTCATGGTCACCAATGGAGTAATTCCGCTCTGCTGGAAAAAAAATTCCTGAAGAAGAATCAACATGGATGATTTCTTGCCCTAGAGGAACCTAGAGCAAGAAAATAGTAATATTTAGCAAAGCCAAAAAATCTTTGGAGAACCTTGGAACTGACGGGTTGTGGCCAATCTAATGTGGTAGAAACTTTCTCTGGGTCCATGTGAAGACCACCAGAAGAGATGATGTAGCTGAGGTATTGGAATTCTGGTTGCTCAAACAGACATTTCTCCAACTTATGGAAAAAGGAGATTTGACGTTTCAGCGTAGATCGCCTTGCTGTATCAAGGAAGCCGTTCCAGAGTGGGAAAGCAATTTCATAGTTTTTATTTTTATGCATGTCGTGCTTGCACTCAGTTCTTTTTAAAATCAAACTACATAGCACAAGTCAGTATGACAGGGAAAGTGGGTTTTAATACTGAGGAAAAAACACCAACACTTAAAAAAAGGGGAACCGTCCACCTACGCGTGAACAAATAGTTAACATTGTAAAACTACTAAAATTGGTCTAAAAATCAAAAGATATTGTTAAGACATAAAACATGACAGGAAGGAAAACGCTCACGTTTAAAGTTAATTTTTGGAAATAACAGTAAAAACAGATAAGAAATGAAGCAGATAATGACCATTTACTTAATCAATAAAAAACAATCGATATAAGCTGGTATCATACTGGCTCTATGCGGCTCAGTGGTATCAATCAACTGTGGACTGCATTAACCACAAAGCTACTGACTGAATTATTGTCTATTAGTTAGGTATTGTCACTATGAAATGGTAGTCTGTAATAGATAATTATAATTATATGTAATAGATAATATGTAACAATAATATTTAAAAAATAAATGTCGTTTATAGACTCATAATTAAAACAAGTAAATAAACATATCTTGATTAGAAAAATGTAAAAATTATAAGACAATTATATTAAATGAATTAAGTGGTATTTGAACACAGCAGTTGTCGGCGCTTGGTAACAAGACACTGCATTAGTGTCATCCACGGCTGTTAAGAACCAGGCATTGGCAAGGAGTTGAAATAGAAAGACAAATTGATAAATAGACACAACAGAAAAAACCGCATGTAGATGGCGACAGCCAGTCACAACCCTTTCAAATGAGCAACTCCATAACTCCCTTCATATCTGTACCTTTCAATACCACCCTTTGTGTGCTTGTCTCCCCCCTTTTATCTCAATAAGATTTTTTGCGTACTCTGGAAAAAGTAACACACAGAAAACTACTCTAACAGAGACGTACTTGAGACTATGGTAGTCGGGGTGAACCACTGTGATTCAAGATGGAATATTTTCATGTTGATTGAGCTAATTTTGACCTTAATGACCAGGCCAAATTTTAGAAATCTGACGAGTGCCACTTTATGTGGTTATACCTTCTGGAATTCAGTGATTCTGATAACCTTTTTTCCTTGACATACTGTACATCGTGATAGAACAAAATTATAATATAGCACTTGCGTTTATTTGTAAAAATATCACAATTTTGGCAAAAATTTTAAAACAAATTTTGCAATTTTCAAACTTTCACTCTTTATATCCTTAACCCCTTAGTGACAGAGCCAATTTGGTACTTAATGACCAAGCCAATTTTTGCAATTCTGACCACTGTCACTTTATGAGGTTATAACTCTGGAACGCTTCAACGGATCCCGCTGATTCTGAGACTGTTTTTTCATGACATATTGTACTTCATGTTAGTGGTAACATTTCTTCGATATTACTTGCGATTATTTATGAAAAAAACGACAATATGGCGAAAATTTTTAAAATTTTGCAATTTTCAAACTTTGTATTTTTATGCCCTTAAATCAGAGAGATATGTCATGAAAAATAGTTAATAAATAACATTTCCCACATGTCTACTTTACATCAGCACAATTTTGGAAACAAAATTTTTTTTTTGTTACGGAGTTATAAGGGTTAAAAGTTGACCAGACAATTTCTCATTTTTACAACACCATTTTTTTTTAGGGACCACATCACATTTTAAGTCATTTTGAGGGGAGTATATGATAGAAAATAATGAAGTGTGACAACTACACCCCTCAAGGTTCTCAAAACCACATTCAAGAAGTTTATTAACCCTTTACGTGCTTCACAGGAACTGAAACAATGTGGAAGGAAAAAAGTGAACATTTAACTTTTTTTTGCAAACATCTTAATTCAGAACCAATTTTTTTTATTTTCACAAGTGTAAAAACAGAAATGTAACCATAAATTTTGTTATGCAATTTCTCCTGAATACGCCAATACCCCATATGTGGGGTTAAACCACTTTTTGGGTGCACCGCAGAACTTAGAAGTGAAGGAGCGCCGTTTGACTTTTTCAATGCAGAATTGGCTGGAATTGAGATTGGACGCCATGTCACGTTTAGAGAGCCCTTGATGTGCCTAAACAGTGGAAACTCCCCACAAGTGACACCATTTTGGAAACTAGACCCCTTAAGGAACTTATGTAGATGTGTGGTGAGCACTTTGAACCCCCAAGTGCTTCACAGAAGTTTATAACGTAGAGCTGTGAAAATAAAAAAAACGCTTTTGTTTACACAAAAATGATCTTTTCGCCCACAAATTCTTATTTTCAAAAGGGTAACAGGAGAAATTAGACCACAAAAGTTGTTGTGCGATTTCTCCTGAATACGTCGATACCCCATGTGTGAAGGTAAACCACTGTTGGGGCGCACCGCAGAGCTTGGAAGTGAAGGAGCGCCGTTTTACTTTTTCAATGTAGAATTGGCTGGAATTGAGATTGGACGCCATGTCGCGTTTGGAGAGCCCCTGATGTGCCTAAACAGTAGAAACCCCCCACAAGTGACCCCATTTTGGAAACTAGACCCCTTAAGGAACTTATCTAGATGTGTGGTGAGCACTTTGAACCCCCATGTGCTTCACAGAAGTTTATAATGTAGAGCCGTGAAAAAAAAAATCGCATTTTTTCTACAAAAATGATATTTTGCCCACAAATTTTTATTTTCACAAGGGTAACAGGAGAAATTAGACCACGAAAGTTGTTGTGCAATTTCTCCTGAGTACGTCGATACCCAATATGTAGGGGTAAACCACTGTTTGGGCGCACCGCAGAGCTTGGAAGAGAAAGAGTGCCGTTTTACTTTTTAAATGTAGAATTGGCTGGAATTGAGATCGGACGCCATGTCGCGTTTGGAGAGCCCCTGATGTGCCTAAACAGTAGAAATCCCCCACAAGTGACCCCATTTTGGAAACTAGACCCCCCATGGAACTTATCTAGATGTGTGGTGAGAACTTTGAATGCCCAAGTGCTTCACAGAAGTTTATAATGCAGAGTCGTGAAAATAAAAAAAAAAATTTTTTTCCACAAAAAAGATTTTTTAGCCCCTAAGTTTTTATTTTCACAAGGGTAACAAGAGAAATTGGACCCCAAAAGTTGTTGTCAAATTTGTCCTGAGTATGCTGGTACCCCATATGTGGGGGTAAACCACTGTTTGGGCGCACGGCAGAGCTCGGAAGGAAGGAGCGCCGTTTTGGAATGCAGACTTTGATAGAATGGTCTGCGGGCATTATGTTGCGTTTGCAGAGCCCCTGATGTACCTAACCAGTAGAAACCCTCCACAAGTGACCCCATTTTGGAAACTAGACCCCCCAAGGAACTTATCTAGATGTGTGGTGAGAACTTTGAATGCCCAAGTGCTTCACAGAAGTTTAGAATGCAGAGTCGTGAAAATAAAAAATATTTTTTTTTTCACAAAAAAAGATATTGTAGCCCCCAAGTTTTTATTTTCGCAAGGGTAACAAGAGAAATTGGACCCCAAAAGTTGTTGTCCAATTTGTCCTGAGTATGCTGGTACCCCATATGTGGGGGTAAACCACTGTTTGGGCGCACGGCAGAGCTCGGAAGGGAAGGAGCGCCGTTTTGGAATGCAGACTTAGATAGAATGGTCTGTGGGCGTTATGTTGCGTTTGCAGAGCCCCTGATGTACCTAAACAGTAGTAACCCCCCACAAGTGACCCCGTTTTGGAAACTAGACCCCCCAAGGAACTTATATAGATGTGTGGTGAGAACTTTGAATGCCCAAGTGCTTCACAGAAGTTTATAATGCAGAGTCATAAAAATATATATATATATATATTTCCACAAAAAGGATTTTGTAGCCCCCAAGTTTTTATTTTCACAAGGGTAACAAGAGAAATTGGACCCCAGAAGTTGTTGTCCAATTCATCCCGAGTATACTGATGCCCCATATGTGGGGGTAACCCACTGTTTGGGCGCACGGCAGAGCTCAGAAGGGAGGGAGCACCATTTGACTTTTTGAGCGCAATATTTTCTATCGTGTTTGGAGACCCCCTGATGTACCTAAACAGTGGAAACCCCCCAATTCTAGCTCCAACCCTAACCCCAACACACCCCTAACCCTAATCCCAACCCGATCCATAATCCTAATCACTAACCCTAACCATAATCACAACCCTTACCCGAAAACAACCCTAATGTCAACCATAACCCTAATCAAAACCCTAAATCCAACACACCCCTAATCCTAATCTCAACCCTAACCTCAAACCTAACCCTAATCCCAATACACCCCTAATCACAACCCTAACCTTAACCCTAATCCCAAACCTAACCCTAATCCCAAGCGTAACCCTAATGCCAACCCTAACCCTAATACCAACCCTAATCCAAACCCTAACCCTAATCCCAACTCTAACCCTAACTTTAGCCCCAACCCTAGCCCTAACTTTAGCCCCAACCCTAACCCTAGCCCTAAGGCTACTTTCACACTTGCGTTGTTTGGCATCCGTCGCAATCCGTCGTTTTGGACAAGAAACGGATCCTGCAAATGTGCCCGCAGGATGCGTTTTTTGCCCATAGACTTGTATTGCCGACGGATCGTGACGGATGGCCACACGTCGCGTCCGTCGTGCACTGGATCAGTGTTTCAGCGGACCGTCAGCACAAAAAAACGTTCAATGTAACGTTTTTTTGTACGTCGCGTCCACCATTTCTGACCGCGCATGCGTGGCCGTAACTCCGCCCCCTCCTCCCCAGGACATAGATTGGGCAGCGGATGCGTTGAAAAACTTCATCCGCTGCCCACGTTGTGCACAATTTTCACAACGTGCGTCGGTATGTCGGGCCGATGCATTGCGACGGCCCCGTACCGACGTAAGTGTGAAAGAAGCCTAACCCTAAATTTAGCGCCAACCCTAACTCTAAATTTAGCCCCAACCCTAACCCTAAATTTAGCCCCAACCCTAGCCCTAACCCTAGCCCTAACCCTACCCCCAACCCTACCCCTACCCCTAAACCTACCCCTAACCCTACCCCTAACCCTACCCCTAACCCTAGCCCTATCCCTAACCCTACCCCTAACCCTAATTTTAGCCCCAACTGCTCTTCTCCTGCCGGCCGGCAGATGGAGACAGATGGCGGGCCCACTGCGCATGCGCCCGCCATTCTCTTTTGCCAGTGGCCAGGAGGAGCAGCAGGAGGACCCAGGGACACAGGTGAGTATGGCAGGGTCCCCGAATCCCCCTATTTCTCTATCCTCTGATGTGCGATCACATCAGAGGACAGAGAATTACACTTAGCTTTTTTTTTTTTTGCGGTCGCCGGTAAACAGTTAATTACCGGCGATCGCAAAACAGGGGTCGGTAAAACCGACCCCGATCATGCTCTTTGGGGTCTCGGCTACCCCCGGCAGCCGAGACCCCAAAGATTCTCGCGGGGTCGGCCGGCGGGCGCACTGCGCATGCGCCCGCCATTTTGAAGATGGCGGCGCCCACCGGGAGACACGAGGAGCATCGGGGGAGATAGGTGAGTATTGGGGGGCTACCTGGGACCCCTTTTCTCTGTCCTCCGATGTGCGATCACATCGGAGGACAGAGAAATTAAAAAGAAAACGCGTTTTGTTTTTTTTTTGCGATCGCCGGTAAACGGTTAATTATTGGCGATCGCAAATGCAGGGTGGGTTAAAAAAACCCCGAATCATGTTCTCTGGGGTCTCGGCTACCCTTGGCAGCCGAGACCCCGGAGAAAATCCGACTCTGGGGGGGCGCTATTTACTTTTTCCACAGCGCCGTTAATTAACGGCGCTGTGGTTTAAGTACCCTTAGCGGCCGCCGTTAAAAGGCGTATCGGCGGTCGCTAAGGGGTTAAACAAGTTAGTCATGCTGTACAAAACAATTAATTAATAACATTTTCCATATACCGTATTTTTCGGATTATAAGATGCACTTTTGTTCCCCCAAATTTTGGAGGAAAGTGGGGGGGGTGTCTTATAATCCCAATCTGTGTGATGTGCTGTGCTGTAGAGGAGGGGGGGCGGCTCTGGAGTAGTGTCAGGGGGCTAGAGTGGGCTGGCTGCGGCCTGCAGAGACAGCAGGAGGTCATGTGCTCCCGCTCATTAGCCTCATGTAATATTCACTGCTCTCGCTGTCCATCACCTCGGTGCTGAAGCCGCCCTGAGTTGGTTGACAGGGGAGCAGTGCATATTACATGTGCCTGCACTCCCCCTCCTCCCATCATGGATATGCCCCCCTGCAGGCACACACATAGCCCCCCCAGTCACTACATACCTCCCTGCAGGCACACACATAAAATAACAAACACTTAATGCACCTTCTGATGATGGCTCCGTGCTCCCAGTTCTCCCCTGGCTCTTCCTGTGTCTGTGCCGACATCTGATCATGTGATCGGCATAACACAGTTGATATCATCACGGTGTGCCCAGGTCACATGATCTGATGCCTGGGAAACAGGAAATGCAACCGAGGAGCTGGGAGCACAGAGCCATCATCAGAAGGTGAGTTAAGTGTTTGTTATTTTATCATGTGTGTGCCTGCAGGGGGGCATGTAGTGACTGAGGGGGCCATGTGTGTGCCTGCAGGGGGGCATGTAGTGACTGGGGGCTATGTGTGTGCCTGCAGGGGGGCATGTAGTGACTGGGGGGGCCATGTGCATGCTTGCAGGGAGCATGAAGTGACTGGGGGGCCATGTGCGTGACTGGGGGGGCCATGTGCGTGTCATATAGAGAGAGGGGGGCCATGTGCCTGCCAGCAGGGGGGCATGTAGTGACTGGAGGGGTCATGTGTGTGCCTGCAGGGGGGCATGTAGTGACTGTGGGGGACCATGTGTGTGCCTGCAGGGGGGCATGTAGTGACTGGGGGGGCCATGTGTTTGCCTGCAGGGGGGCATGTAGTGACTGGGGGGCCATGTGTTTGACTGGGGGGCCATGTGCGTGTCATATAGAGAGAGGGGGCCATGTGCGTGCCAGCAGGGGGGCATATAGAGAGAGGGGGGGCCATGTGCATGCCAGCAGGCGGGCTTATAGTGATGGGGGGCCATATCCAGGATGAGATGGGGGGGCAGTGTGCCAGCAGCACAGGGGGCAATGTGCCAGCACAGGGGGGGCCATATGCCAGGATGGGGATTATATAGATACCAGGATGAGGGGCATAAATATTATTTGTAAGACGGACAATGGCATTATAAGACAGACCCCCATTTAACATAAAATTATTTTTTTCTCTTTTTCTTCACCAAATTTGGGGGTGCGCCTTATAATCAGGTACGTCTTATAAAGCGAAAAATACGGTCTCTACTTTACTTTTGCATCATTTTTTGATTGTCATTTTATTTTTAGGATGTTAGAAGGGTTAAAAGTTTATCAGCAATTTTTCATTTTTTCCAACAAATTTACAAAACCTGTTTCTCTAGGGACCTATTCAGATTTCAATGGACATTGTGGGGCCTATACATTGGAAACTCCCCAAAAGTGATGCCAGTTTAAAAACTGCACCCCTTCAAAACTGCTGTCAGGAAATTATTTAACCTTTCAGCTTCTTCACAAGAATTAATGCAAAGTGGAATGAAAAAAAAAACACATTTAAATTTTACCTCTAAAATGTTGCTTTGGCCCCAATTGTTTCACTTTTGCACGAGGTAACACCAAAAAGTGGGCTCTACAGTTTGTTACCCACTTTCCTGTGAGCGCGGCGATACCCAACATGTAGTAAAAAAAAGTTCTGTTTGGAGAAGCGGCCAGCCTCTGAACGGAAGGTACAATATTTGAATTTTGGAACACAAATTTGGCTGAAAGAGATGACGAGCACCATGTCACATTTGCAAGGTCCTTAAGGTGCCTAAACAGCAGAAACCTCTACCACAAGTGACCATATTTTGGAAACTAGACCCCTCAATGAGTTTATCCAGGGGTATAGTGAGCAATTTGAACCCACAGGTACTGCACAGAATTTGATAACATTAGGTTGTCATATTGAATATGTCATCATATCATTACTAGTGTTGAGCATTCCGATACTGCAATTATCGGGTATCGGCCGATATTTGCTGTATCGGAATTCCGATACCGAGTTCCGATATTTTTGTGAGATCGGAAATCGGAATCGGAAGTTCCTATAAGTTCCCAGTCATGTTCGGCGTGTGCAGTGCGTATGGTTCCCAGGGTCTGGAGGAGAGGAAACTCTCCTTCAGGCCCTGGGATCCATATTCATGTGAAAAATAAAGAATAAAAATAAAAAATATGGATATACTCACCCCTCCGGCGAACCCTGGCTGTCACCGCTGAAAGCGTCTGCCTCCGTTCCTGAGAATGCAGAGAGTGAAGGACCTTCGATGACATCGCGGTCAGGTGATTGGAAGGTATTGCTCAACACTAATCATTACTATTACTATTATTTATTTATATAGTACCATTGATTCCATGGTGCTGCACATGAGAAGGGGTTACATCAAAATACAAATATCACTTACAGTAAACAAACTAACAATTACAGACTGATACAGAGGGGAGAGGACCCTGCCCTTACAGGATTACATTCTACAGGATTATGGGGAAGGAGACAGTAAGTCGGGGGTTACAGTAGCTCCGATGGTGTTGTAGGTACAGGTTGTAAGCTTCTTTGAAGAGATGGATTTTCAGGTTCCGTCTGAAGAATCCAAATGTGGTGGATACCTGGATGTGTTGGGGCACAAAATTCCAGATGTTGGGGGATATCTTGGAGGCGATTGGGTGAGGAGTGAATAAGTGTGGAGAAGAGAAGGAGGTCTTGGGAGTACCGGAGATTATGTGAGGAAAGATATTGGGAGATTAGTTCAGAAATATATGGAGGAGAAAGGTTATGGATGGCTTTGTAGGTCAGTGTTAGTAGTTTAAACTGGATACTCTGGGAAATTGGGAGCCAGTGAAGGGAAGAGGAGAAGCAGGAGTGTAGCGAGGAGAGAGATTAATTATTCAGGCAGTAGAGTTAAGGACGGACTGGTGGTGTGTAAGAGTGTTAGAAGGTAGGCCACGGAGGAGGATGTTGCAATAGTCGAGGCGGGAGATGATTAGGGCATGCACAAGTATTTTGGTAGAGTGATGGTTGAGGAAAGGACAGATCCTGGAAATATTTGTGAGCTGGAGGTGGCAAGAGCTTGGATGTGCAGTTTGAAGTACAGAGCAGAGTCAAGTGTTACTCCGAGGCAGCGGATTTCCGGGACAGGGGAAAATGTGATTTCATTTATTGTGATAGATATATCAGGTAGGGAAGATATGCGAGATGGAGGAAAGATAATTAGTTCAGATTTGTGCACATTGAGCTTGAGGAAGCGAGAGGAGAAAAAGGAGGCTATGGCGGATAGACACTCTGGGATTCTGGACAGCAGAGAGATGATGATCACTGTGATAGAGTCTACAGTAATCAAAAGTCAGCAACCAATAGGAAAAATTCATGTGGTTGCCGGGTGCAGGCAGGCAGATCTCAGTAAGCGCACAGTGCAGGCACCCGCCATTTTGCTTCATGAAGGGGAGGAGGAGGGCCAAGGGACGGTGGATCCAGTACTGAGGTACCATGGGGAGCATAACTTCTCTCTCCTCTAACATGTTATATTATATCAGAGGAGAAAGAAATGATTTAACACTAGATCTCACTATTTTTTTATGTGATTGCTCTTATTCGTTGAATAACAGCAATCACGTGATTTGAGACCAGAAAAAAACAGCTCTGATCGTGTTCTCCAGGGTCTCAGTTACCACCATTAGTAGACCCTATAGATTTTTGGATCCTGCAATCCATAGTAAAATATGATTTTTCAGTCTATTATAGACCTTCTTCAGACAAACAGATTGTCCATAGAGTAGGCGCCGTACGTGCAGTGGGATTCCACTGTCAGCTTGCGCTGCACTTCATACAAGTTTTCAGCATCTTTTTGTGTCAGCTACCGGTTGGGCCTCTACTTGCGCACCTTCAGTCAGGAGTGCGTTGTTCTACTATACACATTCCTGTTTCTGTCCGACAGAATTGTGAAGGCTGCAGCCGATTAACGGCCACTGATTAGCTGCAGCAGTCATGTGAAACAGTTTGAATAATTAGATTAGTAGGGGACTCGGGACTTAAGGTACCGTCACACTGAACGATATCGCTAGCGATCCGTGATGTTGCAGCGTCCTGGCTAGCGATATCATTGAGTTTGACAGTCAGCAGCGATCAGGATCCTGCTGTGCCATCGTTGGTCGGCGCAGAAAGTCCAGAACTTTATTTCGTCGCTGGATCTCCCGCAGACATCGCTGAATCGGCGTGTGTGACGCCGATTCAGCGATGTCTTCACTGGTAACCAAGGTATACATCCGGTTACTAAGCGCAGGGCCGCACTTAGTAACCTGATGTTTACCCTGGTTACCAGCGTAAATGTAAAAAAAAAAAAAACACTACATACTTACATTCCGCTGTATGTCCCCGGTGTTCTGCTTCCCTGCACTCCTCCTGCATCCTGTGTCAGCGCCGGCCAGCCGTAAAGCAATTACAGCAGTGACGTCACCGCTCTGCTTTTACGGCCAGCACTTACACAGTGCAGGGAAGCAGAAAGCCAGGGGACGCGACAGGAATGTAAGTATGTAGTGTTTGTTTTTTTTACATTTACACTGGTAACCAGGGTAAACATCGGGTTACTAAGCGCGGCCCTGTGCTTAGTAACCCGATGTTTACCCTGGTTACCCGGGGACTTCGGGATCGTTGGTCGCTGGAGAGCTGTCTGTGTGACAGCTCTCCAGCGACCAAACAGCGACGCTGCAGCGATCGGCATCGTTGTCGGTATCACTGCAGCGTCGCTAAATGTGACGGTACCTTTAGAATGGAGGAGCAGCGCTGGTCTATGAGTAAAGTATAGATTTCTGCAGCATCCCAGGCCTATTAATAAGGGGTTGTTCAGTAGTGGATAACACCATTAACAATAAATAGAGGGGAAAATACAAACAAAACAACATAAAACATTTTTTTAGTATTTGAATAGAGGCCTATACAAGCAGCAGATTTGTTATTCTGATATTCTTCTACACAATTTAACTCAGAGATGATACTTGGAAGCTGTTTTCATTTTGAAAGCTATCACTTAGCCATGTGGCATCTCTAAGACTGAAGCTTCTTGAAGATGCATGCCATTGTGCACAGGCAAGGCTATCGGGTAGCTGGCTAATTAGATGTTCCTGTTATATTGTCTTTCAGAGTGGGATAGTATAACCGTTAGCAATTCTTGTAAAAAAAAGTTTTAGATTACAATACATAAAATATGCATGTACCTCTGGTCAACATTTGCAAAGTGCTTTCAGAAAAAGAAGCGACATTTAAGAATCCCCCGAGACGCTTCACTGTTCAAATAATGTATATCTGTAGATATTTTTCACAACAAAGTCAATTACGTCACACGTTTGTTAATGCTTGGTTCTTTTCTAATTAAATCTTAAGCTGGCAAAATTTAATGGTGCCAAAAAACAGAGCAGCTTATAACAGTTTGCAAATGTGGGCGATTAAACAAAGTTCTACCAAACTTTTGGAGAAGTAATATTAACAATAAAGTACTTGTGAAGGTTTTTCTATGATTAGTGTACTTCTAGATTACCAAAAAAGGAAACATTTTTCAAACTGCATTTCTAAAGTTCCAATTTTATATAAAGTTAATACTTTCACAATCAGGCGAGTTTTGGGCCCGAAAGCAAAATTTAATCTTATGGAGTGCTGTGTTCTAAAAGTCATTTGTTTCTCAGTCAACTCTGTCTCCAATTTTCTTTCTTTTATTTTCTTTTTTTGCGTGACATGTGGAGCTTTCATATAATTTCACATTAACCCCTTCATGACCTTGGGATTTTTCGTTTTTCCGTGTTCGTTTTTCACTCCCCTCCTTCCCAGAGCCATAACTTTTTTATTTTTCCATCAATTTGGCCATGTGACGGCTTATTTTTTGCGGGACGAGTTGTACTTTTGAACGACATCATTGGTTTTAGCATGTCGTGTACTAGAAAACGGGAAAAAAATTCCAAGTGCGGTGAAATTGCAAAAAAAGTGCAATCCCACACTTGCTTTTTGTTTGGCTTTTTTGCTAGGCTCACTAAATGCTAAAACTGACCTGCCATTATGATTCTCCAGGTCAGTACGAGTTCATAGACACCTAACATGACTAGGTTATGTTTTATCTAAGTGGTGAAAAAAAATTCCAAACTTTGCTAAAAAAAAAAAAAATTGCGCCATTTTCCGATACTCGTAGCGTCTCCATTTTTCGTGATCTGGGGTCGGTTGAGGGCTTATTGTTTGCGTGCCGAAATGACGTTTTTAATGATAGCATTTTGGTGCAGATACGTTCTTTTGATCGCCCGTTATTGCATTTTAATGCAATGTCGCGGCGACCTAAAAAACGTAATTCTGGCGTTTTCGAATTTTTTTCTCGCTACGCCGTTTAGCGATCAGGTTAATGCTTTTTTTTATTGATAGATCGGGCGATTCTGAGCGCGGTAATACCAAATATGTGTAGATTTCATTTTTTTTATTGATTTATTTTGATTGGGGCGAAAGGGGGGTGATTTAAACTTTTATATTTTTTTTATTTTTTTCACATTTTTTTTATCTTTTTTTTTTTACTTTTGCCATGCTTCAATAGCCTCCATGGGAGGCTAGAAGCAGGCACAACTCGATCGCCTCTGCTACATAGCAACGATCTGCTGATCGCTGCTATGTAGCAGAAATGGAGGTGTGCTGTGAGCGCCGACCACAGGGTGGCACTCACAGCCACCGTGATCAGTAACCATAGAGGTCTCTAGGACCTCTATGGTTACCATCCTGACGCATCGCCGAACCCCGATCATGTGACGGGGGTCGGTGATGACGTCATTTCCGGCCGCCCGGCCGGAAGCGGTGGTTAAATGCCGCTGTCTGCGTTTGACAGCGGCATTTAACTAGTTAATAGGTGCGGGCAGATCGCGATTCTGCCCGCGCCTATTACGGGCACATGTCAGCTGTTCAAAACAGCTGACATGTCCCGGCTTTGATGCGGGCTCACCGCGGAGCCCTGCATCAAAGTGGGGCTTCTGACCTCGGACGTACTATCCCGTCCGAGGTCAGAAAGGGGTTTTAAAGCATGCATAATTCATTTTTTTGGTCGGAAACCAGAAATAAAAAATTTTTGTAATTTCTTGAGGTGCTATTTTAAGAGTAAGGTTTTTCAATAAATGATATTTACCCAATAAATTCAATTTTGAATACTCCTAGGCATAATGATATAAAAATGTGCACAGTGATTAACATATGATGTCAGGGAAAACAAAATTCTATTTGAATTGAAAAGTACGGTACATCACTCCTTTAGTCAAATAAGCAGAATCTGTTTTTTACTGTGTAAATCGATGCCCAAAAATTTTATGCCCAAAAATTAGACGTATTCTCGGAGTGATACACTTTAGAATACTTTTGTCATTTTTGGGCATTAAAGTATTTACGACAATTTTTCTGGCTAACACTGTACCACAATATAATTTCGTGTTGTACATCAATGCTTTGTAAATAAATCAGCAAGGCAGTTTGGAAGCAAGGAACTGTTTTTCATGCTTCATTTAGCCACTTTAAGTTTTCAAGATAATTGTTGCCCCAATCCTTAGGCGTGGTATAAAAGTGCAGAGGAACCACTAGTTGATGGCTCTTTCTGTGCTCCCGAGAAAGCTGTTGTGTGAGTAAAGCAACTGTATGTTTGGTTTAGGATTTTATTTTGTGTCATTTGTGTTTTCTTTTGATGAGATATATATTGAACTATTGAAGCTAGTTGCAGCCAATTGCATAAAAATTGACTGGTGGGAACTGTATCGGAGAAGCTGTCTGACCTAGGAGTCAGCGATCCCCTAACCTGTCACATTGTACATGAATTATAGTAATCCAACTGCAGAAATATTTTGGGAAAGGAAAAAAACAGATGAAGTCTTCATAGATCAGACTAAAACTGGTGGGAGTAATTATTTTACGCTTTGGGTAATAAACAATGTTTGTGACAGAAACTTATTAATGATTTAGCACCTTGCTCCCTTGCTAGACACACTTTGCGCCATCATGTATGGTGCATGTGCGTTGGGAGAAGTATCCCTTTTTAGTGGGTACAGGATCTTTTTTCTATTTTTTTCTATTTATTTTTAAATCTCACTATTTACTTCTTTATATGTTTGCCAATGGACAACAATTTGCAGGGAACACATCATTTCAGTTCCTCTTATCACTGTATACAGATCACTGGTCACAGTCAATAAGATCCTATCAGTGATCTATATACACAAACACATGGAGAAGGTGCAAACCTTGTCTTCTCTGCATGACTCTGAGCTCCTACTGCATAGCCATGTGATGGTATTATTGATGCCATAGGATTCTCTAGAAACTGACTTTTTCCGTTTACAAACACAATTTTCACTAAGGAAACTATGTTCAGAGTTTTCTCGTGACATGAAATAATTTCAGCTCTTTTCTTTATCAGACACATACTTTGGTTTTGGGTGTGAAGCTTATCTTACATAACAACAAAAGATTGAGTATGTTAAAATCCAATATTACCAATATTACCAATCCCCCCAACATCTGCTGAATGGGGAAAGTGGTCACTTGGACTCTTTGTTGAAGGTTATGCTTCATTAACCTGCACCTCCCAAGCCTGTTTTCACCTTCATGACCAGGCCAAATGTTACAATTCTGACCACTGTCAATTTATGAAACCAAAAACACATGGGCCACTTGCACAGTGAACAAGTGTGTGTACTATACAGATGATCAGGTTTTTAAATACATCAGATAGTGATTATATACATTAGACAGGACTGCTCTATTATGGGTATACCTTGGCGATTGGTAGAGCAGCTTAACATACTTTTTTTTTGCAAAAAAACGTATTAACTAAATACCCTGTAGTTTTTCATTTTTTGACTAGCACTTGCTTATTTACTGTGACTTTTTTACAACAGAGTATTTTTTGACCTCTCTGTGCGCTTTTGTGTCTTCAAGTTCTTTGGTGGTGTGAACAGGTTTCTACAGACTTGTTCACTGTGCAAGTGGCCCATGTGTTTTTGGTTTTATAATTGTTCTCTTGTTTCTACAAGACTGGGGAGTCCACCACTCCTCTGTAGGTCATTTGCATTGTAGCTGTTCCATCTTGCAAGTTCTACATGGATATTTTCTCTCTGAACCCTGTTCATACAGGTACTATACAGATGATCAGGTTTTTAAATACATCAGATAGTGATTATATACATTAGACAGGACTGCTCTATTATGGGTATACCTTGGCGATTGGTGTAGCAGCTTAACATACTTTTTTTGCAAAAAAAGTGTTAACTAAATACCCTGTATTTTTTCATTTTTTGACTAGCACTTGCTTATTTACTGTGACTTTTTTTTACAACAGAGTATTTTTTGACCTCTCTGTGCGCTTTGGTGTCTTCAAGTTCTTTGGTGATGTGAACAGGTTTCTACACACTTGTTCACTGTGCAAGTGGCCCATGTGTTTTTGGTTTTATAATTGTTCTCTTGTTTCTACAAGACTGGTGAGTCCACCACTCCTCTGTAGGTCATTTGCATTGTAGCTGTTCCATCTTGCAAGTTCTACATGGATATTTTCTCTCTGAACCCTGTTCATACAGGTACTATACAGATGATCAGGTTTTTAAATACATCAGATAGTGATTATATACATTAGACAGGACTGCTCTATTATGGGTATACCTTGGCGATTGGTGTAGCAGCTTAACATACTTTTTTTGCAAAAAAAACGTATTAACTAAATACCCTGTATTTTTTCATTTTTTGACTAGCACTTGCTTATTTACTGTGACTTTTTTACAACAGAGTATTTTTTGACCTCTCTGTGCGCTTTTGTGTCCACTGTCAATTTATGTGGTAATAACTCCGGAACTCTTCAACGGATCCCACTGACTTTGAGGTTGTTTTTTTCATGACATATTATACTTCACGATAGTGGTAAAATTAGCTTGACATGACCTGCGTTTACTTGTGTGAAAAAAATGGAAATTTAATGAAAATGTCGCAATTTTCTAACTTTTAATTTTTATGCCCTTAAACCAGAGAGTTATATCACGCAAAATTGTTAATAAATAACATTTCCCACATGTCTACTTTATATCAGCACAATTTTTGAAACATCATTTTATTTAGTTAGGAAGTTAGAATGGTTAAAAGTTGACCAGCGATTTCTCATTTTTCCAACAAAATGTTCAAAATTTTTTTTATAGATCACGTCACATTTAACCCCTTTACCCCCAAGGGTGGTTTGCACGTCAATGACCAGGCCAATTTTTACAATTCTGACCACTGTCCCTTTATGAGGTTATAACTCTGGAACGCTTCAACGGATCCTGGTGATTCTGACATTGTTTTCTCGTGACATATTGTACTTCATGATAGTGGTAAAATTTCTTTGATATTACCTGCGTTTATTTGTGAAAAAAAACCTGAAATTTGGCGAAAATTTGGAAAATTTCGCAATTTTCCAACTTTGAATTTTTATGCAATTAAATCACAGAGATATGTCACACAAAATTCTTAATAAGTAACATATCCCACATGTCTACTTTACATCAGCACAATTTTGGAACCCAAATTTTTGTTGTTGTGGTGTTATAAGGGTTAAAAGTTGACCAGCAATTTCTCATTTTTACAACACCATTTTTTTTAGGGACCACATCTCATTTGAAGTCATTTTGAGGGGTCTATATGATAGAAAATACCCAAGTGTGACACCATTCTAAAAACTGCACCCCTCAAGGTGCTCAAAACCACATTCAAGATGTTTATTAACCCTTCAGGTGTTTCACATGAATTTTTGGAATGTTTAAATAAAAATGAACATTTAACTTTTTTTCACAAAAAATTATTTCAGCTCCAATTTGTTTTATTTTTACCAAGGGTAACAGGAAAAAAATGGACCCTAAAAGTTGTTGTACAATTTCTCCTGAGTACGCCGATACTCCACATATGGGGGTAAACCACTGTTTGGGCGCATGACAGAGCTCGGAAGCGAAGGAGCGCCATTTGACTTTTCAATGCAAAATTGACAGGAATTGAGATGGGACGCCATGTTGCGTTTGGAGAGCCCCTGATCTGCCTAAACAGTGGAAACCCCCACAAGTGACACCATTTTGGAAAGTAGACCCCATAAGGAACTTATCTAGAGGTGTGGTGAGCATTTTGACCCACCAAGTGCTTCACAGAAGTTTATAATGCAGAACCGTAAAAATAAAAAATCATTTTTTCACAAAAATCATATTTTTGCCCCCAATATTTTATTTTCCCATGGGTAAGAGAAGAAATTGGACCCCAAAAGTTGTTGTACAATTTGTCCTGAGTACGCTGATACCCCATATGTGGCGGTAAACTACTGTTTGGGCGCATGGGAGAGCTCGGAAGGGAAGGAGCGCCGTTTGACTTTTCAATGCAAAATTGACAGGAATTGAGACGGGACGCCATGTTGCGTTTGGAGAGCCACTGATGTGCCTAAACATTGAAACCCCCCACAAGTGACACCATTTTGGAAAGTAGACCCCTAAGGAACTTATCTGGATGTGTGGTGAGCACTTTGACCCACCAAGGGCTTCACAGAAGTTTATAATGCAGAGCCGTAAAGATAAAACAAACCTTTTTTCCCACAAAAATTATTTTTTAGCCCCCAGTTTTGTATTTTCCCGAGGGTAACAGGTGAAATTGGACCCCAAAAGTTGTTGTCCAATTTCTTCCAAGTACGCTGATACCCCATATGTGGGGGGAATCACCGTTTGAGCGCATGGCAGAGCTCGGAAGGGAAGGAGCATCATTTGGAATGCAGACTTAGATGGATTGGTCTGCAGGCATCACATTGCGTTTGCAGAACCCCCCAAGGAACTTATCTAGATGTGTTGTGAGAACTTTGAACCCCCATGTGTTTCACTACAGTTTATAACGCAGAGCCGAGAAAATAAAAAATCCTTTTTTTTCCCACAAAAATTATTTTTTAGCCCCCAGTTTTGTATTTTACCAGGGTAGCAGGAGAAATTGGACCCCAAAAGTTGTTGTCCAATTTGTCCTGCGTACGCTGATACCCCATATGTTGGGGTAAACCCCTGTTTGGGCACACGGGAGAGCTCAGAAGGGAAGGAGCACTGTTTTACTTTTTCAACGCATAATTGGCTGGAATTGAGATCGGACGCCATGTCACGTTTGGAGAGCCCCTGATGTGCCTAAACAGTGGAAACCCCCCAATTATAACCGAAACCCTAATCTAAACACAACCCTAATCCCAACGGTAACCCTAACCACACCTCTAACCCAGACACACCCCTAACCATAATCCCAACCCTATTCCCAACCATAAATGTAATCCTAACCCTAACTTTAGTCCCAACCCTAACCCTAACTTTAGCCCGAACCCTAACTGTAGCCTTAACCCTAGCCCTAACCCTAGCCCTAACCCCAACCCTAATCCTAGCCCTGACTGTAGCCCTAACCCTAGCCCCAACCCTAACCCTAGCCCTAACCCTAACCCTAGCCCTAACCCTAATGGGAAAATGGAAATAAATACATTTTTTTAATTTTTTTATTTTTCCCTAGCTAAGGGGGTGATGAAGGGGGATTTGATTTACTTTTATAGCTGTTTTTTAGCGGATTTTTATGATTGGCAGCCGTCACACACTGAAAGACGCTTTTTGAGAGCTATAATTTTTCCATATTTGAGTCCACAGAGTCATGTGAGGTCTTGTTTCTTGCGGGACGAGTTGACGTTTTTATTCGTAACATTTTCGGGCACGTGCCTTTCTTTGATCACTTTTTATTCTGATTTTTGTGAGGCAGAATGACCGAAAACCAGCTATTCATAAACTTCTTTTGGGGAAGGCGTTCATACCGTTCCGCGTTTGGTAAAATGGATAAAGCAGTTTTATTCTTCGGGTCAGTACGATTACAGCGACACCTCATTTATATCATTTTTTTATGTTTTGGCGCTTTTATACGATAAAAACTATTTTACAGAAAAAATAATTATTTTTGCATCGCTTTATTCTGAGGACTATAACTTTTAGTTTTTTCGCTGATGATGCTGTATGGCGGCTCGTTTTTTGTGGGACAAGATGACGTTTTCAGCGGTACCATGGTTATTTATATCCGTCTTTTTGATCGCGTGTTTTTCCACTTTTTGTTCGGCGGTATGATAATAAAGCGTTGTTTTTTGCCTCGTTTTTTTTTTTTTTACGGTGTTCACTGAAGGGGTTAACTAGTGATTATAGTTAGTTTTATAGGTGGGGTCGTTACGGACGCGGCGATACTAAATGTGTGTACTTTTATTGTTTTTTTTTTATTTAGATAAAGAAATGTATTTATGGGAATAATATATATATTTTTTTTTTTTACACATTTGGAAAAAATTTTTAAACTTTTTTACTTTGTCCCAGGGGGGGACATTACAGATCGGTGATCTGACAGTTTGCACAGCACTTATGACATAAAATAACCCAAAGTGACACCATTCTAAAAACCATGGTGAAAATAAAAAAATTGGTGCTAAAAAACTTTTTGTGGGAAAAATTTGATTTTTTTCTTTTCATGGCTCAACGTTATAAACTTCTGTGAAGCACCTGGGGGTTCAACATGCTCACCACACATCTAGATAAGTTCCAGGAGGGGTTTAGTTTCCAAAATGGGGTCACTTGTTGGGGGTTTCCACTGTTGAGACAAATCAGGGGCTCTCCAAATGCTACATCGCGTCTGCTAATTATACCAGCAAATTTTACATTCAAAAAGTCAAATGGCGCAGACTTTTTTCCAAGCCCTGCTATGCCCCCAAACAGTAGTTCCTCAGATATGGGGTATTGGCGTGCTCAAGAGAAATTTTACAATAAATTTTGTGGTCCATTTTCTACTGTTACTCCTATGAAAGTAAAAAAAAAATTGAAGCATTCTTGTGAAATTCTTGTAAAAAAAAGGAAAATGTTCATTTTTTTCTATTCACATACCAATAATTCCTGTGACATACCTGGGCTAATATACTTTTGAATGTGGTTTTGAGCACATTGAGGGATGCAGTTTTTAGAATGATGTAAATTTGTGGTATTTTTTACTATCATATAGGCCACTCAAAGTCACTTCAAATGTGATGTGGTCCCTAAAAAATTGTTTAGTAAATTTTGTTGAAAAAATGAGAAATCACTTGTCAACTTTTAATCCTTATAACTTCGTAATAAAAAAAGTATTTAAAAAGTTGTGCTGATGCAAAGCAGTCATGTTGGAAATGTTATAAATGTTATTTATGAACTATTTTGCCTGACATAACTCTCTGATTTAAGGGCATAAAAATTAAAAGTTTGAAAATTGCAATGTTTTTGCCAAATTTCCGATATTTTCACAAATAAATGCAAGTCATATCAAACAAATTTTACCACTATAATGAAGTACAGTATGTCACAAGAACACTGTCTCAAAATCGGTGGGATCTGTTGAAGTGTTCCAGAGTTACTACCACATAAAGTGACACTGATCAGAATTGAAAACAAATTGGCCTGGTCAGGAAGGTGAAAACAGGCTTTGGGGTGGAGAGGTTAATGTGCATGTATGCAATACCAACCTATGTTTTTGGTTTTGCTTTAGTTCTTTGTATTTTGTAAATTTGAGGGTGTGACAGCCTCTCCCTTTGGGTATGCACCTTGTATATTTAGCTTTCCACTGGCAGGTGTAAGGCTGGGTTCACACTGCGCTAGCAGCAGCTGTTCAGCACATACGCTAACGGGCTGCTGCTAGCGCAAGTGCCAGCGTTGAATGGCGCTAGCGCAGATAGAGCATCTGCTAGCTCTATCTGCGCTAGCAGTGACGGACCCAGAAACGCTGCAGCCCGCGTCTCCGGGTCCGTCACTCAATGACGGCGCATCCATAGCGCATGCACATTGTGGGCGTGCGCTAGCGATGCATCCGACATTGCAGTCAATGGCGGCCGTAACACACTACCTTACACCGCATTTATGCCGTGCTGTAACGTAGTCCGTCTAACGGACTGCCAGGATGCAATGTGAACCAAGCCTAAAACACACAGTTGGGCCCAGGTCCTCCTTCTCAACCCCAGTCTATTATGAGGTTGTTGCGATAGGTTGGCTTTTATTTTTTTATTTTTTTAGAAGAGAAATTGTCAACTAAGTTCCCTATTTTTGTTACATGTATTACATCCAATTTATTTAGTTACTGCAGGGTATGTATTCAATATTTTTACTCTAGGTTTTATTTCTCTGTTCATGGCCAGTGTGACAATGCACATTACACTTATACAAACAGTTGTGTTGCCCCATGGTTCACTTTTGCTGAAACCATATATACAGTCTGTGCAAATGCACAATAGCTCTGCAGAACTTATTCTTATTCTCTACCCTCAGGTAACTACAAGAGTGAACTCTTTGAGGACCGTAAGTATTTGATTGAAATGGTTTCGATTTAAATTATGGGACAAATAAGTCCCTTTGTCCTCAAAGAGTTAAAGAGGTGATTTGGAGTCAAACTAAATTTCAGTCTAAATCCCTATCTATTTAGTGACATAATCTAAGCTATTCTCTAATATACTTGCATTAAAAATTCCCTACCGTTCCATAACTACACTTTCTAACAGCTATTGTATTTTTTTTCACTTCCTGTGTGATGACAATTCGTTTGAGTATCCCAGTGCATGCTGGGATACTCAAACGAAGTGCCATCGGGGGCAGAGGCTGTGGTCACGGCCACAGACCCTGCCCCCTCTTTTAAGCAAGCATCAGGAAGAAAGCAGGAAGGAAGAAAGCAAAATATGGTGATAAAGTATTTTACAAAAATGTATAACTTTACTTTAAGACCCCCTGCTGATCATAGATTAGTGACACCACATCCATAGGCATCAAAATTATAGTGCTCTTGTGGGTAATCTTATAACCATGTCCCCCACTCCTTCCTCTTCTGCACAGGTGTTAAAGGCAAGAGATTCTGCTGCTTGCATCTGTGCATGTGCTGAACACTTTAATCATTTATTCAGAATATGACGCCAGAGGAGAGGTCACAATTATTACGCATGTGATTGCTGACATTAAAGGTACCGTCACACTAGACGATATCGCTAGCGATCCGTGACGTTGCAGCGTCCTCGCTAGCGATATCGTCCAGTGTGACAGGCAGCAGCGATCAGGCCCCTGCTGTGCTGTCGCTGGTCGGGGAAGAAAGTCCAGAACTTTATTTGGTCGCTGGACTCCCCGCAGACATCGCTGAATCGGCGTGTGTGACACCGATTCAGCGATGTCTTCACTGGTAACCAGGGTAAACATCGGGTAACTAAGCGCAGGGCCGCGCTTAGTAACCCGATGTTTACCCTGGTTACCATCCTAAAAGTAAAAAAAAACAAACACTACATACTTACCTACAGCCGTCTGTCCTCCAGCGCTGTGCTCTGCACTCCTCCTGCTCTGGCTGTGAGCGTCGGTCAGCCGGAAAGCAGAGCGGTGACGTCACCGCTCTGCTTTCCGGCCGCTGTGCTCACACAGACAGTACAGGAGGAGTGCAGAGCACAGCGCTGGAGGACAGACGGCTGTAGGTAAGTATCTAGTGTTTGTTTTTTTTAACTTTTAAGATGGTAACCAGGGTAAACATCGGGTTACTAAGCGCGGCCCTGCGCTTAGTTACCCGATGTTTACCCTGGTTACCAGCATCGTTGGTCGCTGGAGAGCTGTCTGTGTGACAGCTCTCCAGCGACCAAACAGCGACGCTGCAGCGATCCGGATCGTTGTCGGTATCGCTGCAGCGTCGCTAAGTGTGACGGTACCTTTAGAGTGTGTGGTGCAGTGACCAATGTTACAACCAGGGGGCGCTGTGTGTGCACTTCAAGATACGCTTGGAGGCATAATGGTGATGAGAGAAAGTCCTGCAGGATTATAAATGGCCGGTATGTGTGTTGCAGAGGAGGTCACTCTGCGCTGTCAGTCTGAAGATAAGTTGGTGGTCCGGGACCTGTAGTCCCACATGTTAATGTGTAAGTTGTAATGGGAGATTGGCAGGGCTAGTTATGTGAGATGGGCGGGACAAACTAGCCACACACAACCACGCTCCCACCCAGGGGAGTGGTTACAGGTATGTAATGTGACCAGGGTGTGGGTCACATGGTGGTTCCTGTGCAAGGTCCTGGATGGTCGGTGTTGGAAGCTCCTGGCTGGTGGAGTGTTTCTGGAAGCACCTGAGACCGTGGACTTTGTGGCCGAGGTGTTGGATTGTCCTGGTGTGGACTGGAGTCCTGCAAGCACCTGAAGAGGCTGCAACTACAGAGCCTGTGACGACTTCGGTATTGGGGAGGCTACAGTTCCTACTGTGGGTCTGGACTATCTGAGGTGCCCTGGTCACAAGGACGGTGATCCCAGTGAGGCAGCTTTCCCCTGTGAACCAGCGCTGGCAGGAGCCAGTAGATGGAGCTGGAACTCCTGTAAGGTAACCCTGGACAAGGGGATTGTATTATGTGGCAGAGAGGTTTATCTGCTGCATGAATAGACTGTATGTCATGTGGTTTATGACGTTTAATAAACCAGAATAGACTGTTTAAGTGGAGAAATCGTGCCTGAGTGCTTAAATCCCATGACAAGCGAGTGTCCCCCAACACACTCAGGTAGCGTATCACCACAAGTGCTACTGCGCTGCCTAGTTTACACCACTGCTCTGGGGGGAGTATAGGGTCTTTACATTACATATAGTGCATGAGTAAGTAATGGGGGTGCTTATGATTACTAAGGACAGCACATACAAGTGCTTCTCACGAAATTAGAATAAATCTCAGTAAATTATCTCAGTAAATTAGAATAATTAACAAAAATACCTGCAAAGGCTTCCTAAGTGTTTAAAAAGGTCCCTTAGTCTGTTTCAGTAGGCTCCACAATCATGGGGAAAACTGCTGACTTGACAGATGTCCAGAAGGCAGTCATTGATACACTCCACAAGGAGGGTAAGCCACAAAAGGTAATTGCTAAAGAAGGTGGCTGTTCAGAGTGCTATATCCAATGTAAGGGGTTGACACGCTTAGCTGCTTCTTCAGGTAGACACAGGAACACTTTGATAGTGAAACACCTGCTGGTTTATTAAAATCAGCATAGACCAAGGCAGGGATCAGAAAAATAAAAGCAGAGCCTTCCTGGCTTAATGGAGAACAAAACAAATAAAGTGTAACAGAGTCCTTTCTCTGCATGTTCGACCTGCAGATACCTGGCAATGTTCTCTGCTCCTCCTGGAGCCACGCGGGAGTGTTCGCTCTCCCAACACACCACCCAGGCTATCTCTCATGTCCAGGTATTTAACAAGGACCATGTGATGATCACATGATCGTGACATCACCGCAGGTCCTGCTAGTACACATGCCGGTGTCGGCTCTGTAGGAGGGGATACAGTGAGCACCGTCCGACCCACTCTATGGGGGCTCACATAAAACCAGCCCATTGTAACTTTAACATTAACTCTCTCAGCACTTAGCGTGCTGGAGGCAAAAACAATATGGTTCTCCATCACTGACCGCAGTATACGCAGTAACACGTATCTCCCTGCACACACCGTGCCAGTGACTCTGTCACACCAAGCATATTAATGGAAAGTTGAGTGGAAGGAAAAAGTGTGGTGGAAAAAGGTGCACAAGCAACCGGAATGTAACGGAATGGTTGGCGCGGGCGCCTGGGGGTGTGGCCCCACTGGACCACAGACCGAACTTCCCTGGAAGGGGCGTAACTAAGTAGCTTCCTAGGTGTTCGCTAGAGCCTCTGATGGTGAGGTCAGACTTGTGCAATAGGAAGCTACCAGGTACCACTCCAGGGTGGAGTCAGACTGTGGATGCTGATCCCACCGGGGACAAGACACGGGCAGGCAGGCACTACTGTGACACTGGCTGACAGACAGGTATGACGGAGGCCCTGACGGACGAACTGGCTTGACGAAGATACAGGCAGGCAGACGGGCGCGGCTGGCACTCAGGCAGACAGGCGGGCATGGCTGGCACTGGCAGACAGGACTGATACTCTGGAAGGAACTGGTATTCAGATGGATGTGTGGAAACAGGTAAGAACCTGATCAGACTGGAGAATATAAAGGAACAGGTAGAGACCTGTATGGAAAGTTGCAGAATAAAGATAGAGCAAGAGTGGAAGCAAAGCTGAATCACAGGAGGTGGAGTAAGAGTAGGAGGTGGAGCTAAGAGAAGGAGAGGGCAGAGCTATGAGCAGAGAAGGAGAAAGCAGAGCAGAGAGTAGAGAAGGAGAAGGCAGAGCCAAGGATGGAGCCGCAGTAGGCGGAGCCAAGAGCAGAGACGCTGGAGGCGGAGCCAAGAGCGGGGATGCTAAAGGCGGAGCCAAGAGCGGAGACGCTGGAGGCGGAGCCAAGAGCGGAGACTCTGGAGGTGGAGCCAAGAGCGGAGATGCTGGAGGCGGAGGCAAGAGTGGAGACGTAGAACCGCAAGGACCGGAGCCAGGTAGAACCGCAAGGAGCGGAGCCAGGTAGAACCGCAAGGAGCGGAGCCGCAGAGCAAGAGCAGGGCAGAGCCGCAGAGTAAAGCCACAGAGTGCAAAGCAAGGTCAGAGAGCAGAGCTCAGAGAAAAGCTGGGAGACACAGAACCACAGGTTGTGGTAGAACTGAGCAGAGAGAAGCAGAACAGGAGGTACACACAGCAGAGTGGGAAATGACAAAGGAGAAACAGGAACGGACATAGACCAGAGTTCAGACAGGAACGGACACGGATACACTAACAGAACACAGATGAAGGCCTGCAGTATTGCAGCCCTCTGAGACAGGAAACAGACACGACATGGCAGCTCAGTAGCAAATGCTAACTGAGGGGAATAGTTTGCACAGGCATCCTCCAATGGGTGAGGATGCCTTAAGTATCAGAGGCCTCAAGGCTATTGGCCAGGAACACCCAAGGGAGGTGCACACAGTCTCAATAAGAATCCGGAGTTGCTGGCGCCACCCCCCTGTGCACACAGCCAGGAAGTGTACACAGAGCAAGCCGCCATGAAGCACATGGCATGGAACCGGCAGCAGACAGATCTCACAGCATGGCACTGGGTGAGTGAGTTGATGTAACAGGCAGGTGGGGAATGGAAGGCCATGCAGTGATGCCGGCAGGGTTGTTACATGGAATAACTGCAGCCTTGAAAGGATTGTTAAGAAAATGGAAGATGGAAATTTCATTTTCCAGCAGGACTTCGCACCTGTCCACACTGCCAAAAGTACCAATACCTGGTTTAAACACATTAGTAACATTGTGCTTGATTGACCAGCAAACTCGCCTGACCTTAGCCCCATAGAGAATCTAGAGGAAGTTGAGAGACACCAGACCCAACAATGCAGATGAGCTGAAGGCTGCTATCAAAGCAAACCGGGCTTCCATAACACCTCAGCAGTGCCACAAGGCTGATCGCCTCCATGCCACTCCGCATTAATACAGTTATTGATGCCAAAAGAAGCACCGACCAAGTATTGAGTGCATTTACTGAACATACACTGTTATGATCTGGTGGCCTGGGAGCAGCATGTGACGTATTCTGGAGAAGGTGGTACCTGTACTGACCGCAGACCCTGAACTAGCACCGCAACTAGAAGTAGCCATGTGATGTACCTAACACTCCCTAGACACCTCGACACAGCCTAAGGACTAACTTCCCCTAAAGATAGAAACGGGAAAACTATCTTGCCTCAGAGAAAATCCCCAAAGGATAGACAGCCCCCCACAAATATTGACTGTGAGAGGAGAGGGAAATGACATACGCAGACTGAAATCAGGATTTAGCAAAGGAGGCCTTTCTAGCTAAAAAGAAAGAATAGGACAGAGTACTATGCGGTCAGTATTAAAACACTAGAAAATATCCACCACAGAAAATACAAATCTCCACATATGACTAAAGACATGGAGGGTATATCTGCATCTCCAGAGATACAACTTGGCTGCAAAAAATCCACACACAGACAAAGCTGGACAAGACAAAACATGAAAATGCACAGAACTATAAGGCCCACAGCATGTGGACAGCAAAAACAAAGCCAGCACTTATCTATGATGAAAAGAACAGCAAAACAGGAGAGACCAGTCAGGGATGTGAATCCTCCAAAAACAATGGACAACTGGCACTGACTAAAGGATCAAGCAAGGCTAAATAGCCCAGTCCAAATTGCAATAAGTGGACACACCTGATAAATGCTGCGATCCAAAGACAGCAGCACTACCACTCATAACCACCGGAGGGAGCCCAAGAGCAGAATTCACAACAGTACCCCCCTAGAGGAGGGGTCACCGAACCCTCACCAGAGCCCCCAGGCCGATCAGGACGAGCCAAATGAAAGGCACGAACCAAATCGTCAGCATGAACATCGGAGGCAACAACCCAAGAATTATCCTCCTGGCCATAACCCTTCCATTTGACAAGATACTGAAGCTTCCGCCTCAAAAAACGAGAATCCAAAATCTTCTCAACCACATACTCCAACTCCCCATCAATCAACACTGGGGCCGGAGGATCAACAGAGGGAACAACGGGCACCACATACTTCCGCAACAAAGATCTATGGAAAACATTATGGATGGAAAAAGAGGCAGGAAGGGCCAAACGAAAAGACACTGGATTGATAATCTCAGAATTCCTATAAGGACCAATAAACCGAGGCTTGAACTTAGGGGAAGAAACCTTCATAGGAACATGACGGGAAGACAACCAGACCAAACCCCAACCCGAAGCCGGGAACCAACACACCGACGACGGTTAGCCTCCTCCTGAGACAACACCAAATTGTCCACCACATGAGCCCAAATTTGCTGCAGCCTGTCAACCACAGAATCCACACCAGGACAATCAGAAGGCTCAACCTGCCCTGAAGAAAAACGAGGATGAAAACCAAAATTACAAAAAAAGGCGAAACCAAGGTAGCAGAACTAGCCCGATTATTAAGGGAAACCCCGGCCAATGGCAAGAAAGCCACCCAATCATCCTGATCAGCAGACACAAAGCATCTCAAATAAGTTTCCAAAGTTTGATTAGTTCGCTCGGTTTGGCCATTTGTCTGAGGATGAAATGCGGAAGAAAAAGACAAATCAATGCCCAGCCTAGCACAAAAGGCCCGCCAAAACCTAGAAACAAACTGGGAACCTCTATCGGACACAATATTCTCCGGAATGCCATGCAAACGAACCACATGCTGAAAAAACAACGGAACCAAATCAGAAGAGGAAGGCAATTTAGGCAAAGGTACCAAATGAACCATCTTAGAAAACCGATCACAAACCACCCAGATAACCAACATCTTCTGGGAAACCGGAAGATCTGAAATAAAATCCATAGAAATATGCGTCCAAGGCTTCTCAGGGACAGGCAAAGGCAGAAGCAACCCACTAGCACGGGAACAACATGGCTTGGCCCACGCACAAGTCCCACAGGACTGCACAAAAGAACGCACATCCCGCGACAAAGAAGGCCACCAAAAGGACCTACCAACCAAATCTCTGGTACCAAAAATCCCAGGATGGCCAGCCAACATAGAACAATGAACCTCAGAAATCACTTTACTAGTCCATCTATCAGGAACAAACAGTTTCCCCACTGGACAGCGGTCAGGTTTATCAGCCAGAAATTCCTGAAGAACCCGTCGTAAATCAGGGGAGATGGCAGAAAGAATCACCCCTTCCTTTAGAATGCCGACCGGCTCAAGGACCCCAAGAGAATCAGGCAAAAAAATCCTAGAGAGGGCATCAGCCTTAACATTCTTAGAACCCGGAAAATACGAGACCACAAAATCAAAACGGGAGAAAAACAGGGACCATCGAGCCTGTCTGGGGTTCAGTCGTTTGGCAGACTCGAGGTAAATCAGATTTTTATGATCGATCAGGACCACAATACGGTGCTTGGCCCCCTCAAGCCAATGTCACCACTCCTCAAATGCCCACTTCATAGCCAACAACTCCCGATTGCCGACATCATAATTGCGTTCCGCAGGCGAAAACTTCAGAGAAAAGGCACACGGTTTCATCAAGGAACCATCAGAATTCCTCTGAGACAAAACGGCCCCTGCCCCAATCCCAGACGCGTCTACCTCAACCTGAAATGGAAGAGAAACATCCGGTTGACGCAACACAGGGGCAGAAGTAAATCGGCGTTTAAGCTCCAGAAAGGCAGAAACAGCCGCGGAGGACCAATTCGTCACATCAGCGCCTTTCTTTGTTAAATCGGTCAGAGGTTTAACCACACTGGAGAAGTTGGCAATGAAACAACGATAAAAATTAGCAAAGCCCAAGAATTTCTGAAGGCTCTTCACAGATGTGGGCTGAATCCAATCATGAATGGCCTGAACCTTAACCGGATCCATTTCTATAGATGAGGGAGAAAAAATGAAGCCCAAAAAAGAAACCTTCTGCACTCCAAAGAGGCACTTAGACCCCTTCACAAATAAAGCATTCTCACGGAGGATCTGAAATACCATCCTGACCTGCTTCACATGAGACTCCCAATCATCGGAAAAAATCAAAATATCATCCAAATATACAATCATGAATTTATCAAGATAACTCCGAAAGATATCATGCATGAAGGACTGGAACACAGATGGGGCATTAGAGAGTCCGAATGGCATCACAAGGTATTCAAAATGGCCTTCGGGCGTATTAAATGCAGTTTTCCATTCGTCACCCTGCTTAATACGAACAAGATTATATGCCCCCCGAAAGTCAATCTTAGTAAACCAACTAGCCCCCTTAATCCTAGCAAACAAATCAGTAAGCAAAGGCAAAGGGTATTGAAATTTGACCGTGATCTTATTCAAGAGGCGATAATCAATACAGGGTCTCAAGGAGCCATCTTTCTTGGCAACAAAAAAAAACCTGCTCCCAATGGTGAAGAAGATGGCCGAATATGCCCCTTCTCCAAAGACTCCTTAATATAGCTCCGCATGGCGGCATGTTCTGGCACAGACAGGTTGAAAAGTCGGCCCTTAGGGAATTTACAACCTGGAATCAAGTCAATAGCACAATCACAGTCCCTATGCGGTGGAAGGGAACTGGATTTGGGCTCATCGAATACATCCTGGAAATCTGACAAAAACTCAGGAATTTCAGAAGAGGGGGAAGAGGAAATTGACATCAAAGGAACGTGACCATGAACCCCCTGACAGCCCCAACTAGTCACAGACATAGATTTCCAATCTAACACCGGATTATGTACCTGTAACCATGGAAAACCCAGCACAATAGCATCATGCAAATTATGCAACACCAGAAAACGACAATCTTCCTGGTGGGCTGGCGCCATGCACATGATCAGCTGTGTCCAAAACTGAGGTTTATTTTTAGCCAACGGTGTAGCATCAATGCCCCTTAAAGGAATAGGGTTCTGCAAAGGCTGCAAGGGAAAACCACAACGTCTGGCAAATTCTAAGTCCATTAAGTTCAGAGCAGCGCCTGAATCCACAAATGCCATGACAGAAAATGACGATAATGAGCAGATCAAGGTCACAGATAACAGAAATTTAGGTTGTACAGTACTGATGGTAACAGAACTAGCGATTCTCTTTGTACGCTTAGGGCAATCAGAAATAACATGAGCAGAATCGCCGCAGTAAAAACACAACCTATTCTGACGCCTGAATCTTTGTCGTTCAGCTCTAGACAAAATCCTATCACACTGCATAGGCTCCGGGTTCCGCTCGGAGGACAACGCTACAGTGTGCACAACTCTGCGCTTGCGCAAGCGCCGATCAATCTGAATTGCCAGAGACATAGAATCACTCAGACCAGCAGGCGTGGGGAACCCCACCATAACATCTTTAACGGATTCAGAAAGACCCTCTGAAAATTGCCGCCAAGGCATCCTCATTCCATTTAGTCAATACAGACCATTTTCTAAATTTCTGGCAATACGATTCTGCCGCTTCTTGACCCTGACACAGGGCCAACAAGGTCTTCTCTGCATGATCCACTGAATTAGGTTCATCATACAATAACCCTAGCGCCTGAAAAAAGGTGTCTACATTAAGCAAAGCAGGATTCCCAGATTCCAGGGAAAATGCCCAATCCTGAGGATCACCACGCAGCAGGGAAATAACAATTTTAACCTGCTGAATGGGATCACCAGAAGAGCGGGGTTTCAGAGCAAAAAACAGTTTACAGTTATTTTTAAAGCTCAAGCACAACCTCAGCTGTGGATGTTAGGATGTTACCGCAGTAGCTGTTCAGACTGCTAGCGTGGCTGCAGCAACTTTGTCCACTGCCACCCCTGCTCCGACTCTATCTCGCCTCCTGCTGTCAGAAAAATTTTCTGGTGATGGCAAATCTTGTAGGGGTTTCATGAGCCAGTGCACTATACACCTCGAGCTCCTGGCTGCACGTTTCCCTACAGAGCGGGCAAAGCTGAGATTCATTATTTCTCTCCTGTTGGACAGGGCGTTGGAGTGGGCTGCGCCGCTGTGGGAGCGTGGCGATCATGTGGTGCAGAGTGCTCTACTGTTCCTGAACACTCTGAAACAGGTCTTCCTAGGACCTCAAGTCACCCATGCTACGGCGCTCCAACTGTTGGCATTGACTCAGGGCTCGTCCTTGGTCAGCCATTTTGCCGTCCACTTCTGCACCTTAGCATCTGAGCTGGAGTGGTCGGATAAAGCCCTCATTCCTAAATTTTGGAGGGGGCTGGCTGACCATGTTAAGAACTCTCTGGCCACTAGGGAGATTCCCGCCACAATGGAGTAGCTAATAGCTGTGTCTACTCGTATTGACCTCCGTTTTAACTAGCAGAGGTTAGAGTGAGCCCAGTGTAGGCAGAGGTTTTGGCTGGCTCCCACCTTTGCTAAACCTTTGGAATCTCCGGTCCAGGTGCCTGAGTCACATGAGGCCTTGGAGGTGTCACGAGTGGGATCTAAGTCCCGGACCACTCGTGCACTTAGGGTCTGTCATGTTTGCTGGCAGTCAGGACATCTTGCCACCAGATGTCCCCAGCGGTTGGGGAAATGTCAGCATCTAGTGGTAGTAGGTGGAGGTACACTAGACATGGCGACGTTTGCCTCCAAATTGTCCTTTAAGGGGACAATTCCCATTGGCCCATCCACTCATTCGGTAGAGCTTTACGTGGATTCCGGGGTGGAGGGCAATCTTATGTCTTCTGCCTTGGCCCAACGACACGCAATACCTTTGGTGATGCTCGCCCAACCAGTGACCGTACAAGTGGTGAATGGGTCGACACTGCCCTCACAGATTACACACTAGACTATCTCATTTACTCTATCCATGTCGCCATCTCATCAGGAGATAATATCTCTGCTCGTCATTCCTGACGGAATTGATGAGGTCCTGTTAGGGATACCTTGGCTACGGTACCACTCTCCTCATATTGAGTGGTCCACAGGCAGGATTTGGGGATGGAGTGAATCTTGTGGGGGTAGATGACAGAGGGAATGCTTTCAGGTTGCTACTACTGAGGTACTCGCAGATCTCTCCTCTCTCCCCAAGCAATATTGGCCCTATGCGGACGTGTTCTCCAAAAGAGCTGCAGAGACCCTTAAGCCTCACCGCCCCTATGACTGTCCTATTGACCTCTTGCCTGGTGCTGAGCCTCCCCGGGGTCGAGTCTACCCATTGTCTCTCCCAGAGATGGAGGCAATGTCTCAGTACATCCAGGAGAATCTGGCAAGGGGATTCATTAGAAAGTCAGTGTCACCTGCAGGGGCTGGGTTCTTCTTCATGCAGAAGAAGAATGGAGAATTACGTCCATGCATAGATTACAGGGGCCTTAACGCCATCACTGTTAAGAACAAGTACCCATTGCCCCTGATATCTGAGCTTTTTGATAGGCTTGAGGGAGCAAGGGTGTTTACTAAACTAGATCTGCGAGGTGTACAACCAGATTCGCATCCGTGAGGGGGACGAATGGAAGACGGCTTTTAACACCAGGGATGGGCACTATGAATATCTGGTGATGCCCTTCGGGCTCTGTAATGCCCCAGCCATTTTCCAAGACTTTGTGAACGATATCTTCCGGGATATGCTCTCCACCTCGGTTGTTGTCTACCTTGATGATATTCTCATCTGCTCTCCAGATATAGACTCCCACCGGAGAGATGTTTGCAAAGTCTTCGACCTCCTACAGGCAAATCCCCTCTATGCCAAGTTGGAGAAGAGTGTGTTTGAGCTGTAGTCTTTGCCTTTCCTGGGCTATATCATCTCGGCCCAAGGATTGGCTATGGATCCCTGTTGTGAATTCTGTGGCATAGCTCCCTCCTGTGGTCACAAGTGGTACTTCGGCTGATTCTCTCTGTGAGCTTCTGTTGGTGGAGGGAAGTGGTACTGCGGCTTCTGAGTTTCCTCCCTCAGGTGATCTGGTGAGGTCATTAGGTGCTTCTCTACTTAACTCCACCTAATGCTTTGATCCTGGCTTCCTGTCAATGTTCCAGTGTTGGACTTGCTTTTCCCTGGATCATTCCTGTGGCCTGCTGCTCTGCATAGCTAAGTTCTTCTTTGCTATTTGTTTGCTATTTTTTCTGTCCAGCTTGTCTAATTTGTTGCTGGAAGCTCTGGGACGCAAAGGGTGTACCTCCGTGCCGTTAGTTCGGTACGGAGGGTCTTTTTGCCCCCTTTGCGTGGTTTTCTTTAGGGTTTTGTGTAGACCGCAAAGTTACCTTTTCTATCCTCGATCTGTTAAGAAAGTCGGGCCTCACTTTGCTGAATCTATTTCATCTCTACGTTTGTCTTTTCATCTTAACTCACAGTCATTATATGTGGGGGGCTGCCTTTTCCTTTGGGGTATTTCTCTGAGGCAAGGTAGGCTTATTTTCTATCTTCAGGCTAGTTAGTTTCTCAGGCTGTGCCGAGTTGCATAGGCAGAGTTAGGCGCAATCCACGGCTGCCTCTAGTGTTGTTTGGAGAGGATTAGGGATTGCGGTCTGCAGAGTTCCCACGTCTCAGAGCTCGTTCTATGATTTTGGGTTATTGTCAGATCACTGTATGTGCTCTGACCGCTATGTCCATTGTAGTACTGAATTGCCTTTCATAACAGTACAGGAAGCCAAAAGTACTAATGATTCTCAATAGAGGGAAAAAAGAAGTTCTGAGACCATTTTTTTTTCTTTGCACTGTGTTTTGCCTTTTTTTTCCCCTAGACATTTGGGTGGTTCAGTACACAGGTGTAGCGATGGACATTAGAAGTCTGTCTTCATTTGTGGATCAGCTCTCGGCAAGAGTACAAAAGATTCAAGACACTATTGATCAGAAAGCTATGTTGGAACCAAGAATTCCTATTCCTGATTTGTTTTTTGGAGATAGAACTAAGTTTCTGAGTTTCAAAAATAATTGTAAATTATTTCTGGCCTTGAAACCTCGCTCCTCTGGTGATCCAGTTCAACAGGTTTTGATTGTTATTTCTTTTTTGCGCGGCGACCCTCAGGACTGGGCATTTTCTCTTGCGCCGGGAGATCCTGCATTGAGTAATATCGATGCGTTTTTCCTGGCGCTCGGGTTGCTGTACGATGAACCTAATTCAGTGGATCAGGCAGAAAAAAATTTGCTGGCTCTTTGTCAGGGTCAGGATGAGATAGAGGTATATTGTCAGAAATTTAGAAAGTGGTCCTTGCTCACTCAATGGAATGAATCTGCGCTGGCAGCTATGTTCAGAAAGGGTCTCTCTGAAGCCCTTAAGGATGTCATGGTGGGATTTCCTATGCCTGCTGGTTTGAATGAGTCTATGTCTTTGGCCATTCAGATCGGTCGACGCTTGCGTGAGCGTAAATCTGTGCACCATTTGGCGGTATTACTTGAGCTTAAACCTGAGCCTATGCAGTGCGATAGGACTTTGACCAGAGTTAAACGGCAAGAACACAGACGTCTGAATGGGCTGTGTTTCTACTGTGGTGATTCCACTCATGCTATCTCTGATTGTCCTAAGCGCACTAAGCGGTTCACTAGGTCTGCCACCATTGGTACGGTACAGTCAAAATTTCTTCTGTCCGTTACCTTATAGTAACATAGTAACATAGTTAGTAAGGCCGAAAAAAGACATTTGTCCATCCAGTTCAGCCTATATTCCATCATAATAAATCCCCAGATCTACGTCCTTCTACAGAACCTAATAATTGTATGATACAATATTGTTCTGCTCCAGGAAGACATCCAGGCCTCTCTTGAACCCCTCGACTGAGTTCGCCATCACCACCTCCTCAGACAAGCAATTCCAGATTCTCACTGCCCTAACAGTAAAGAATCCTCTTCTAAGTTGGTGGAAAAACCTTCTCTCCTCCAGACGCAAAGAATGCCCCCTTGTGCCCGTCACCTTCCTTGGTATAAACAGATCCTCAGCAAGATATTTGTATTGTCCCCTTATATACTTATACATGGTTATTAGATCGCCCCTCAGTCGTCTTTTTTCTAGACTAAATAATCCTAATTTCGCTAATCTATCTGGGTATTGTAGTTCTCCCATCCCCTTTATTAATTTTGTTGCCCTCTTTTGTACTCTCTCTAGTTCCATTATATCCTTCCTGAGCACCGGTGCCCAAAACTGGACACAGTACTCCATGTGCGGTCTAACTAGGGATTTGTACAGAGGCAGTATAATGCTCTCATCATGTGTATCCAGACCTCTTTTAATGCACCCCATGATCCTGTTTGCCTTGGCAGCTGCTGCCTGGCACTGGCTGCTCCAGGTAAGTTTATCATTAACTAGGATCCCCAAGTCCTTCTCCCTGTCAGATTTACCCAGTGGTTTCCCATTCAGTGTGTAATGGTGATATTGATTCCCTCTTCCCATGTGTATAACCTTACATTTATCATTGTTAAACCTCATCTGCCACCTTTCAGCCCAAGTTTCCAACTTATCCAGATCCATCTGTAGCAGAATACTATCTTCTCTTGTATTAACTGCTTTACATAGTTTTGTATCATCTGCAAATATCGATATTTTACTGTGTAAACCTTCTACCAGATCATTAATGAATATGTTGAAGAGAACAGGTCCCAATACTGACCCCTGCGGTACCCCACTGGTCACAGCGACCCAGTTAGAGACTATACCATTTATAACCACCCTCTGCTTTCTATCACTAAGCCAGTTACTAACCCATTTACACACATGTTCCCCCAGACCAAGCATTCTCATTTTGTGTACCAACCTCTTGTGCGGCACGGTATCAAACGCTTTGGAAAAATCGAGATATACCACGTCCAATGACTCACCGTGGTCCAGCCTATAGCTTACCTCTTCATAAAAACTGATTAGATTGGTTTGACAGGAGCGATTTCTCATAAACCCATGCTGATATGAAGTTAAACAGTTATTCTCATTGAGATAATCCAGAATAACATCCCTCAGAAACCCTTCAAATATTTTACCAACAATAGAGGTTAGACTTACTGGCCTATAATTTCCAGGTTCACTTTTAGAGCCCTTTTTGAATATTGGCACCACATTTGCTATGCGCCAGTCCTGCGGAACAGACCCTGTCGCTATAGAGTCCCTAAAAATAAGAAATAATGGTTTATCTATTACATTACTTAGTTCTCTTAGTACTCGTGGGTGTATGCCATCCGGACCCGGAGATTTATCTATTTTAATCTTATTTAGCCGGTTTCGCACCTCTTCTTGGCTTAGATTGGTGACCCTTAATATAGGGTTTTCATTGTTTCTTGGGATTTCACCTAGCATTTCATTTTCCACCGTGAATACCGTGGAGAAGAAGGTGTTTAATATGTTAGCTTTTTCCTCGTCATCTACAACCATTCTTTCCTCACTATTTTTTAAGGGGCCTACATTTTCAGTTTTTATTCTTTTACTATTGATATAGTTGAAGAACAGTTTGGGATTAGTTTTACTCTCCTTAGCAATGTGCTTCTCTGTTTCCTTTTTGGCAGCTTTAATTAGTTTTTTAGATAAAGTATTTTTCTCCCTATAGTTTTTTAGAGCTTCAATGGTGCCATCCTGCTTTAGTAGTGCAAATGCTTTCTTTTTACTGTTAATTGCCTGTCTTACTTCTTTGTTTAGCCACATTGGGTTTTTCCTATTTCTAGTCCTTTTATTCCCACAAGGTATAAACCGCTTACACTGCCTATTTAGGATGTTCTTAAACATTTCCCATTTATTATCTGTATTCTCATTTCTGAGGATATTGTCCCAGTCTACCAGATTAAGGGCATCTCTAAGCTGGTCAAACTTTGCCTTCCTAAAGTTCAGTGTTTTTGTGACTCCCTGACAAGTCCCCCTAGTGAAAGACAGGTGAAACTGTACAATATTGTGGTCGCTATTTCCTAAATGCCCAACCACCTGCAGATTTGTTATTCTGTCAGGTCTATTAGATAGTATTAGGTCTAAAAGTGCTGCTCCTCTGGTTGGATTCTGCACCAATTGTGAAAGATAATTTTTCTTGGTTATTAGCAGAAACCTGTTGCCTTTATGGGTTTCACAGGTTTCTGTTTCCCAGTTAATATCCGGGTAGTTAAAGTCCCCCATAACCAGGACCTCATTATGGGTTGCAGCTTCATCTATCTGCTTTAGAAGTAGACTTTCCATGCTTTCTGTTATATTTGGGGGTTTGTAACAGACCCCAATGAGAATTTTGTTACCATTTTTCCCTCCATGAATTTCAACCCATATGGACTCGACATCCTCATTCCCTTCGCTAATATCCTCCCTTAAAGTGGACTTTAGACAAGACTTTACATAGAGACAAACCCCTCCTCCTCTCCGATTTTTACGATCCTTTCTAAACAGACTGTAACCCTGTAAGTTAACTGCCCAGTCATAGCTTTCATCTAACCATGTCTCGGTTATTCCCACTATGTCAAAATTACCTGTAGATATTTCTGCTTCTAGTTCTTCCATCTTGTTTGTCAGGCTTCTGGCGTTTGCGAGCATGCAGTTTAGAGGATTTTGTTTTGTTCCAATCTCCTCACTGTGGATTGTTTTAGAAATGTTCTTACCTCCCTTCTGAGTATGTTTTCCTGGGTCGTCTTTGTTCGAGTCTAATGTTTTTCTTCCCGTCCCCTCTTCTTCTAGTTTAACGCCCTCCTGATGAGTGTAGCGAGTCTTCTGGCGAATGTGTGTTTCCCAGGTTTGTTGAGGTGTAGTCCGTCTCTGGCGAGGAGTCCATCATACCAGTAATTCACACCGTGGTCCAGGAATCCAAATCCTTGTTGTCTGCACCATCGTCTTAGCCAGTTGTTTGCATCAAGGATCCTGTTCCATCTCCTGGTGCCATGCCCGTCTACTGGAAGGATAGAAGAAAAAACTACCTGTGCATCCAGTTCCTTTACTTTCTTCCCCAACTCTTCAAAGTCCTTGCAGATTGTCGGTAGGTCCTTCCTTGCCGTGTCATTGGTGCCAACATGTATCAGAAGAAATGGGTGGACGTCCTTGGAGCTGAAGAGCTTTGGTATCCTATCGGTCACATCCTTGATCATCGCACCTGGAAGGCAGCATACTTCTCTTGCAGTTATGTCCGGTCTGCAGATGGCTGCTTCTGTGCCTCTCAGTAGTGAGTCTCCCACCACCACCACTCTTCGTTGCTTCTTGGCTGTACTTTTTGCTGTCACTTGTTGCTGTGTGCCCTTTTCTTTTTTGCTTGCTGGTATTGCTTCATCCTTAGGTGTGCCATCTTCATCCTCTACAAAGATTTGATATCGGTTCTTCAGTTGTGTGGTTGGTGATTTCTCCATGGTCTTCTTGCTTCTTTTGGTCACATGCTTCCACTCATCTGCTTTTGGAGGTTCTCTGACACTTTTTGCACCTTCTGTGACCAGTAGAGATGCTTCTGTTCTGTCTAGAAAGTCTTCATTCTCTTTGATGAGTTTCAAAGTTGCTATTCTTTCTTCCAGACCCCGCACCTTTTCTTCTAAAAGGGCCACTAGTCTACACTTCTGACAGGTGAAATTGAATTCTTCTTCTGGTCGATCTGTGAACATGTAGCACATGCTGCAGCTCACCATGTAGGTTGTCACATCTGCCATGTTGCTCCTAGATCCTGCTGATTTGCTGTGTGTTTTCCTTCTTGTGTAATCTACTCAGCCAAGCTCTCTTGCAATAATGTCCTACAGGCAAAAATTCGGTTTGGTGATGCTTTCGAAGCAGCTGGTCCCGGCTGTACCCAACGATCTTCTAGCTTAGGGAGACTTCGCTTCTCCCAGAAGGCACCTGGAATATGCAAATTAGCCTCCTTGATCTGCCCTTTGTCATCGTATTCTGTCATGGCATTTGTGGATTCAGGCGCTGCCCTGAATTTGATGGACTTGGAGTATGCTAAGCGTTGTGACTTTCTCTTAGAGCCCTTGCAGTGTCCTATTCCATTGAGAGGAATTGATGCCACGCCTTTGGCCAAGAATAAGCCTCAATACTGGACCCAGCTGACCATGTGCATGGCTCCTGCACATCAGGAGGTTATTCGCTTTCTGGTGTTGCATAATCTGCATGATGTGGTCGTGTTGGGGTTGCCATGGCTACAAGCCCATAATCCAGTATTAGATTGGAAATCCATGTCGGTGTCCAGCTGGGGTTGCCAGGGGGTACATGGTGATGTTCCATTTCTGTCAATTTCGTCATCCACCCCTTCTGAGGTTCCAGAGTTCTTGTCTGATTACCGGGATGTATTTGATGAGCCCAAGTCCGATGCCCTACCTCCGCATAGGGATTGTGATTGTGCTATCAATTTGATTCTTGGTAGTAAATTCCCAAAAGGTCGACTGTTTAATTTATCCGTGCCTGAGCACGCCGCTATGCGCAGTTATGTGAAGGAATCCCTGGAGAAGGGGCATGTTCGCCCGTCATCGTCACCATTAGGAGCAGGGTTCTTTTTTGTAGCCAAGAAGGATGGTTCGCTGAGACCTTGTATAGATTACAGCCTTCTAAATAAGATCACGGTTAAATTTCAGTACCCCTTGCCATTGTTATCTGATTTGTTTGCTCGGATTAAGGGGGCTAGTTGGTTCACCAAGATAGATCTTCGTGGTGCGTATAATCTGGTGCGAATCAGGCAAGGAGATGAATGGAAAACTGCATTTAATACGCCCGAGGGTCATTTTGAGTATCTAGTGATGCCATTCGGACTTGCCAATGCTCCATCAGTGTTTCAGTCCTTTATGCATGACATCTTCCGAGAGTACCTGGATAAATTCCTGATTGTGTACTTGGATGACATTTTGATCTTCTCGGATGATTGGGAGTCTCATGTGAAGCAGGTCAGAACAGTTTTTCAGGTCCTGCGTGCTAATTCTTTGTTTGTGAAGGGATCAAAGTGTCTCTTTGGTGTGCAGAAGGTATCATTTTTGGGGTTCATCTTTTCCCCTTCTACTATCGAGATGGATCCTGTTAAGGTCCAAGCCATCCATGATTGGACTCAGCCGACATCTCTGAAAAGTCTGCAAAAGTTCCTGGGCTTTGCTAATTTTTATCGTCGCTTCATCTGCAATTTTTCTAGTATTGCCAAACCATTGACCGATTTAACCAAGAAGGGTGCTGATTTGGTCAATTGGTCTTCTGCTGCTGTGGAAGCTTTTCAAGACTTGAAGCGTCGTTTTTCTTCTGCCACTGTGTTGTGTCAACCAGATGTTTCTCTTCCGTTCCAGGTTGAGGTTGATGCTTCTGAGATTGGAGCAGGGGCTGTTTTGTCGCAGAGAGGTTCTGATTGCTCAGTGATGAAACCATGCACTTTTTTTTCCAGGAAGTTTTCGCCTGCTGAGCGAAATTATGATGTGGGCAACCGAGAGTTGCTGGCCATGAAGTGGGCATTCGAGGAGTGGCGTCTGTTGTGAATTCTGTGGCAGAGCTCCCTCCTGTGGTCACAAGTGGTACTTTGGCTGATTCTCTCTGGGAGCTTCAGTTTGTGGAGGAAACTGGTACTGCTGCTTCTGAGTTTCCTTCCTCAGGTGATCTGGTGAGGTCGTTAGGTGCTTCTCTACTTAACCCCACCTAATGCTTTGATTCATGCTTCCTGTCAATGTTCCAGTGTTGAACTTGTGTTTCTCTGGATCATTCCTGTGGCCTGCTGCTCTGCATAGCTAAGTGCTTCTTTGCTATTTGTTGCTATTTTTTCTGTCCAGCTTGTCTATTTGTTTTGCTGGAAGCTCTGGGACGCAAAGGGTGTACCTCCATGCCGTTAGTTCGGTACGGAGGGTCTTTTTGCCCCTTTGCGTGGTTTTCTTTAGGGTTTTGTGTAGACCGCAAAGTTATCTTTCCTATCCTCGTTCTGTCTAGAATATCGGGCCTCACTTTGCTGAATCGGGCCTCACTTTGCTGAGGGGCGATCTAATAACCATGTATAAGTATATAAGGGGACAATACAAATATCTCGCTGAGGATCTGTTTATACCAAGGAAGGTGACGGCACAAGGGGGCATTCTTTGCGTCTGGAGGAGAGAAGATTTTTCCACCAACATAGAAGAGGATTCTTTACTGTTAGGGCAGTGAGAATCTGGAATTGCTTGCCTGAGGAGGTGGTGATGGCGAACTCAGTCGAGGGGTTCAAGAGAGGCCTGGATGTCTTCCTGGAGCAGAACAATATTGTATCATACAATTAGGTTCTGTAGAAGGACGTAGATCTGGGGATTTATTATGATGGAATATAGGCTGAACTGGATGGACAAATGTCTTTTTTCGGCCTTACTAACTATGTTACTATGTTACTATGTTACTATGTTACTATGTTATTTCATCCCTACGTTTGTCTTTTCATCTTACTCACAGTCATTATATGTGGGGGGCTGCCTTTTCCTTTGGGGTATTTCTCTGAGGCAAGGTAGGCTTATTTTTTCTATCTTCAGGCTAGTTAGTTTCTCAGGCTGTGCCGAGTTGCATAGGGAGCTTTAGGCGCAATCCACGGCTGCCTCTAGTTGTGTTTGGAGAGGATCAGGGATTGCGGTCTGCAGAGTTCCCACGTCTCAGAGCTCGTTCTATTATTTTGGGTTATTGTCAGATCACTGAATGTGCTCTGACCTCCATGTCCATTGTGATACTGAATTGCCTTTCATAACAGTACAGGAAGCCAAAAGTACTAATGATTCTCAATAGAGGGAAAAAAGAAGTTCTGAGACCATTTTTTTTCTTGGCGTTGTGTTTTGTCTTTTTTTTCCCCTAGACATTTGGGTGGTTCAGTACACAGGTGTAGCGATGGACATTAGAAGTCTGTCTTCATTTGTGGATCAGCTCTCGGCAAGAGTACAAAAGATTCAAGACACTATTGATCAGAAATCTATGTTAGAACCAAGAATTCCTATTCCTGATTTGTTTTTTGGAGATAGAACTAAGTTTCTGAGTTTCAAAAATAATTGTAAGTTATTTCTGGCCTTGAAACCTCGTTCCTCTGGTGATCCAGTTCAACAGGTTTTGATTATTATTTCTTTTTTGCGCGGCGACCCTCAGGACTGGGCATTTTCTCTTGCGCCAGGCGATCCTGCATTAAGTAATATCAATGCGTTTTTCCTGGCGCTCGGATTGCTGTACGATGAGCCTAATTCAGTGGATCAGGCAGAAAAGAATTTGCTGGCTCTTTGTCAGGGTCAGGATGAGATAGAGGTATATTGCCATAAATTTAGAAAATGGTCAGTGCTCACTCAATGGAATGAATCTGCGCTGGCAGCTATGTTCAGAAAGGGTCTCTCTGAAGCCCTTAAGGATGTCATGGTGGGATTTCCTATGCCTGCTGGTTTGAATGAGTCTATGTCTTTGGCTATTCAGATCGGTTGACGCTTGCGTGAGCGTAAATCTGTGCACCATTTGGCGGTATTACCTGAGCTTAAACCTGAGCCTATGCAGTGCGATAGGACTTTGACCAGAGTTGAACGGCAAGAACACAGACGTCTGAATGGGCTGTGTTTCTACTGTGGTGATTCCACTCATGCTATCTCTGATTGTCCTAAGCGCACTAAGCGGTTTGCTAGGTCTGCCACCATTGGTACAGTACAGTCAAAATTTCTTCTGTCCGTTACCTTGATCTGCTCTTTGTCATCATATTCTGTCATGGCGTTTGTGGATTCAGGCGCTGCTCTGAATTTGATGGACTTGGAATATGCTAAGCGTTGTGGGTTTTTCTTGGAGCCCTTGCAGTGTCCTATTCCATTGAGAGGTATTGATGCTACGCCTTTGGCCAAGAATAAGCCTCAATACTGGACCCAGCTGACCATGTGCATGGCTCCTGCACATCAGGAGGATATTCGCTTTCTGGTGTTGCATAATCTGCAGGATGTGGTCGTGTTGGGGTTGCCATGGCTACAAGCCCATAATCCAGTATTGGATTGGAAATCCATGTCGGTGTCCAGCTGGGGTTGTCAGGGGGTACATGGTGATGTTCCATTTTTGTCAATTTCGTCATCCACCCCTTCTGAGGTTCCAGAGTTCTTGTCTGATTACCGGGATGTATTTGATGAGCCCAAGTCCGATGCCCTACCTCCGCATAGGGATTGTGATTGTGCTATCAATTTGATTCCTGGTGGTAAATTCCCAAAAGGTCGACTGTTTAATTTATCCGTGCCTGAGCACACCGCTATGCGCAGTTATGTGAAGGAATCCCTGGAGAAGGGGCATATTCGCCCGTCATCGTCGCCTTTAGGAGCAGGGTTTTTTTTTGTAGCCAAAAAGGATGGTTCGCTGAGACCTTGTATAGATTATCGCCTTCTTAATAAGATCACTGTTAAATTTCAGTACCCCTTGCCTTTGTTATCTGATTTGTTTGCTCGGATTAATGGGGTTTAGTTGGTTCACCAAGATTGATCTTCGTGGTGCGTATAATCTGGTGCGAATCAGGCGAGGCGATGAATGGAAAACTGCATTTAATACGCCCGAGGGTCATTTTGAGTATCTAGTGATGCCATTCGGACTTGCCAATGCTCCATCAGTGTTTCAGTCCTTTATGCATGACATCTTCCGAGAGTACCTGGATAAATTCCTGATTGTGTACTTGGATGACATTTTGATCTTCTCGGATGATTGGGAGTCTCATGTGAAACAGGTCAGAACGGTTTTTCAGGTCCTGCGTGCTAATTCTTTGTTTGTGAAGGGATCAAAGTGTCTCTTTGGTGTGCAGAAGGTTTCATTTTTGGGGTTCATCTTTTCCCCTTCTACTATCGAGATGGATCCTGTTAAGGTCCAAGCCATCCATGACTGGACTCAGCCGACATCTCTGAAAAGTCTGCAAAAGTTCCTGGGCTTTGCTAATTTTTATCGTCGCTTCATCTGCAATTTTTCTAGTATTGCCAAACCATTGACCGATTTGACCAAGAAGGGTGCTGATTTGGTCAATTGGTCTTCTGCTGCTGTGGAAGCTTTTCAAGAGTTGAAGCGTCGTTTTTCTTCTGCCCCTGTGTTGTGTCAACCTGATGTTTCTCTTCCGTTCCAGGTCGAGGTTGATGCTTCTGAGATTGGAGCAGGGGCTGTTTTGTCGCAGAGAGGTTCTGATTGTTCAGTGATGAAACCATGCGCTTTTTTTTCCAGGAAGTTTTCGCCTGCTGAGCGGAATTATGATGTGGGCAACCGAGAGTTGCTGGCCATGAAGTGGGCATTCGAGGAGTGGCGTCATTGACTTGAAGGAGCTAAGCATCGCGTGGTGGTATTGACTGATCATAGGAACTTGACTTATCTCGAGTCTGCTAAGCGTTTGAATCCTAGACAGGCTCGTTGGTCGCTGTTTTACGCCCGTTTTGACTTTGTGATTTCGTACCTTCCGGGCTCTAAAAATGTGAAATGCTCTGTCTAGGAGTTTTGTGCCCGACTCTCCGGGTTTATCTGAGCCGGCGGGTATCCTCAAGGAAGGAGTAATTGTGTCTGCCATCTCCCCTGATTTGCGGCGGGTGCTGCAAAAATTTCAGACTAATAAACCTGATCGTTGTCTAGCGGAGAAACTGTTTGTCCCGGATAGGTGGACAAATAAAGTGATCTCTGAGGTTCATTGTTCGGTGTTGGCTGGTCATCCTGGAATCTTTGGTACCAGAGAGTTAGTGGCTAGATCCTTTTGGTGGCCATCTCTGTCGCGGGATGTGCGTTCTTTTGTGCAGTCCTGTGGGATTTGTGCTCGGGCTAAACCCTGCTGTTCTCGTGCCAGTGGGTTGCTTTTGCCCTTGCCGGTCCCGAAGAGACCTTGGACACATATCTCTATGGATTTTATTTCAGATCTTCCCGTCTCTCAAAAGATGTCAGTCATTTGGGTGGTCTGTGATCGCTTTTCTAAGATGGTCCATCTGGTACCCTTGTCCAAGTTGCCTTCCTCCTCTGATTTGGTGCCATTGTTCTTCCAGCATGTGGTTCGTTTGCATGGCATTCCAGAGAATATCGTTTCTGACAGAGGTTCCCAGTTTGTTTCAAGGTTTTGGCGAACCTTTTGTAGTAGGATGGGCATTGACTTGTCTTTTTCCTCGGCTTTTCATCCTCAGACTAATGGCCAGACCGAACGAACCAATCAGACCTTGGAAACATATCTGAGATGCTTTGTTTCTGCCGATCAGGATGACTGGGTGTCCTTTTTGCCTTTGGCTGAGTTCGCCCTTAATAATCGGTCCAGCTCGGCTACCTTGGTTTCGCCATTTTTCTGCAATTCTGGGTTCCATCCTCGTTTCTCTTCAGGACAGGTTGAGTCTTCGGACTGTCCTGGTGTGGATACTGTGGTGGACAGGTTGCAGCAGATTTGGACTCATGTAGTGGACAATTTGACCTTGTCCCAGGAGAACGCTCAACGTTTCGCTAATCGCAGACGCCGTGTGGGTCCCTGACTTCGTGTTGGGGATCTGGTTTGGTTATCTTCTCGTCATATTCCTATGAAGGTTTCCTCTCCGAAGTTTAAACCTCGTTTCATTGGTCCTTATAGGATTTCTGAGGTTATTAATCCTGTGTCTTTTCGTCTGACCCTCCCAGATTTTTTTTCATACATAACGTCTTCCATAGGTCATTGTTGCGGAGATACGTGACACCTATGGTTCCATCTGTTGACCCTCCTGCCCCGGTTTTGGAGAAGGGGGAATTGGAGTATATTGTGGAGAAGATTTTGAATTCTCGTGTTTCAAGACGGAAACTCCAGTATCTGGTTAAATGGAAGGGTTATGCTCAGGAGGATAATTCCTGGGTTTTTGCCTCTGATGTCCATGCTCCCGATCTTGTTCGTGCCTTTCATGTGGCTCATCCTGGTCGGCCTGGGGGCTCTGGTGAGGGTTCGGTGACCCCTCCTCAAGGGGGAGGTACTGTTGTAAATTCTGTGGCAGAGCTCCCTCCTGTGGTCACAAGTGGTACTTCGGCTGATTCTCTCTGGGAGCTTCCATTTGTGGAGGAAACTGGTACTGCTGCTTCTGAGTTTCCTTCCTCAGGTGATCTGGTGAGGTCGTTAGGTGCTTCTCTACTTAACCCCACCTAATGCTTTGATTCATGCTTCCTGTCAATGTTCCAGTGTTGAACTTGTGTTTCTCTGGATCATTCCTGTGGCCTGCTGCTCTGCATAGCTAAGTGCTTCTTTGCTATTTGTTGCTATTTTTTCTGTCCAGCTTGTCTATTTGTTTTGCTGGAAGCTCTGGGACGCAAAGGGTGTACCTCCGTGCCGTTAGTTCGGTACGGAGGGTCTTTTTGCCCCTTTGCGTGGTTTTCTTTAGGGTTTTGTGTAGACCGCAAAGTTATCTTTCCTATCCTCGTTCTGTCTAGAATATCGGGCCTCACTTTGCTGAATCTATTTCATCCCTACGTTTGTCTTTTCATCTTACTCACAGTCATTATATGTGGGGGGCTGCCTTTTCCTTTGGGGTATTTCTCTGAGGCAAGGTAGGCTTATTTTTTCTATCTTCAGGCTAGTTAGTTTCTCAGGCTGTGCCGAGTTGCATAGGGAGCTTTAGGCGCAATCCACGGCTGCCTCTAGTTGTGTTTGGAGACGATCAGGGATTGCGGTCTGCAGAGTTCCCACGTCTCAGAGCTCGTTCTATTATTTTGGGTTATTGTCAGATCACTGTATGTGCTCTGACCTCCATGTCCATTGTGATACTGAATTGCCTTTCATAACAGGCGTCATTGGCTTGAAGGAGCTAAGCATCGCGTGGTGGTATTGACTGATCATAAGAACTTGACTTATCTTGAGTCTGCTAAGCGGTTGAATCCTAGACAGGCTCGTTGGTCGCTGTTTTTTGCCCGTTTTGACTTTGTGATTTCGCACCTTCCGGGCTCTAAAAATGTGAAGGCGGATGCTCTGTCTAGGAGTTTTGTGCCCGACTCTCCGGGTTTGTCTGAGCCGGCAGGTATCCTCAAGGAAGGAGTAATTGTGTCTGCCATCTCCCCTGATTTGCGGCGGGTGCTGCAAAAATTTCAGGCTAATAAACCTGATCGTTGTCCAGCGGAGAGACTGTTTGTCCCTGATAGGTGGACCAATAAAGTTATCTCTGAGGTTTATTGTTCGGTGTTGGCTGGTCATCCTGTAATATTTGGTACCAGAGAGTTGGTGGCTAGATCCTTTTGGTGGCCGTCTCTGTCGCGGGATGTGCGTGTTTTTGTGCAGTCCTGTGGGATTTGTGCTCGGGCTAAGCCCTGCTGTTCTCGTGCCAGTGGGTTGCTTTTGCCCTTGCCGGTCCCGAAGAGGCCTTGGACACATATCTCTATGGATTTTATTTCTGATCTTCCCGTTTCTCAAAAGATGCCAGTCATTTGGGTGGTCTGTGATCGCTTTTCTAAGATGGTCCATCTGGTACCCTTGTCTAAATTGCCTTCCTCCTCTGATTTGGTGCCATTGTTCTTCCAGCATGTGGTTCGTTTACATGGCATTCCAGAGAATATCGTTTCTGACAGAGGTTCCCAGTTTGTTTCAAGGTTTTGGCGAGCTTTTTGTGGTAGGATGGGCATTGACTTGTCTTTTTCCTCGGCTTTCCATCCTCAGACTAATGGCCAGACTGAACGAACCAATCAGACCTTGAAAACATATCTGAGATGCTTTGTTTCTGCCGATCAGGATGACTGGGTGTCCTTTTTGCCTTTGGCTGAGTTCGCCCTTAATAATCGGGCCAGCTCGGCTACCTTGGTTTCGCCATTTTTCTGCAATTCTGGGTTCCATCCTCGTTTCTCTTCAGGACAGGTTGAGTCTTCGGACTGTCCTGGTGTGGATACTGTGGTGGACAGGTTGCAGCAGATTTGGACTCATGTAGCGGACAATTTGACCTTGTCCCAGGAGAAGGCTCAACGTTTCGCTAATCGCAGACGCCGAGTGGGTCCCCGACTTCGTGTTGGGGATCTGGTTTGGTTATCTTCTCGTCATATTCCTATGAAGGTTTCCTCTCCTAAGTTTAAACCTCGTTTCATTGGTCCGTATAGGATTTCTGAGGTTCTTAATCCTGTGTCTTTTCGTCTGACCCTTCCAGATTCTTTTTCCATACATAACGTATTCCATAGGTCATTGTTGCGGAGATACGTGGCACCTATGGTTCCATCTGTTGATCCTCCTGCCCCGGTTTTGGTGGAGGGGGAATTGGAGTATATTGTGGAGAAGATGTTGGATTCTCGTGTTTCTAGATGGAAACTCCAGTATCTGGTTAAATGGAAGGGTTATGCTCAGGAAGATAATTCCTGGGTTTTTGCCTCTGATGTCCATGCTCCCGATCTTGTTCGTGCCTTTCATGTGGCTCATCCTGGTCGGCCTGGGGGCTCTGGTGAGGGTTCGGTGACCCCTCCTCAAGGGGGGGGGGTACTGTTGTGAATTCTATGGCAGAGCTCCCTCCTGTGGTCACAAGTGGTACTTCGGCTGATTCTCTCTGTGAGCTTCTGTTGGTGGAGGGAAGTGGTACTGCGGCTTCTGAGTTTCCTCCCTCAGGTGATCTGGTGAGGTCGTTAGGTGCTTCTCTACTTAACTCCACCTAATGCTTTGATCCTGGCTTCCTGTCAATGTTCCAGTGTTGGACTTGCTTTTCCCTGGAGCATTCCTGTGGCCTGCTGCTCTGTATAGCTAAGTTCTTCTTTGCTATTTGTTTGCTATTTTTTCTGTCCAGCTTGTCTAATTTGTTGCTGGAAGCTCTGGGACGCAAAGGGTGTACCTCCGTGCCGTTAGTTTGGTACGGAGGGTCTTTTTGCCCCCTTTGCGTGGTTTTCTTTAGGGTTTTGTGTAGACCGCAAAGTTACCTTTTCTATCCTCGATCTGTTAAGAAAGTCGGGCCTCACTTTGCTGAATCTATTTCATCTCTACGTTTGTCTTTTCATCTTAACTCACAGTCATTATATGTGGGGGGCTGCCTTTTCCTTTGGGGTATTTCTCTGAGGCAAGGTAGGCTTATTTTCTGTCTTCAGGCTAGTTAGTTTCTCAGGCTGTGCCGAGTTGCATAGGCAGAGTTAGGCGCAATCCACGGCTGCCTCTAGTGTTGTTTGGAGAGGATTAGGGATTGCGGTCTGCAGAGTTCCCACGTCTCAGAGCTCGTTCTATGATTTTGGGTTATTGTCAGATCACTGTATGTGCTCTGACCGCTATGTCCATTGTAGTACTGAATTGCCTTTCATAACAGATCCCGCCAAGCTACAGGCTGTGATGGACTGGCAGGAACCCCATTCTCTCAAAGCGGTGCAGCGCTTTATGGAGTTCATTAGTTACTATCGCCAGTTCATTCCCCACTTCTCAACTTTGGTAGCTCCTTTGGTTGCCCTCAACAAAAAGGGAGCAAATCCCAAATTGTGGTCGCAGGATGTTTCCAATGCCTTCCTCTCTATTAAGTCCCACTTTGCTAGCATACTGCGTGGCCTGTGTTATATACTGCGTGGGCTGTGTTATATACTGCGTGGGCTGTGTTATATACTGCATGGGCTGTGTTATATACTGCGTGTCTTGTTATGACCTGGTGGTGAGGACAATAATGGACCTGGTGGTTAAGAGCACACGGAATGACCTGATAGTTACTAATAATACAGACAAGCTCTGAGACGTGGGAACTCTGCTGACCGCAATCCCTAATCCTATCACACACACTAGAAATAGCCGTGGATTGCTCCTAACGCTCCCTATGCAACTCGTCACAGCCTAAGGAACTAGCTAGCCCTAGAGATAGAAAAATAAAGCCTACCTTGCCTCAGAGAAATTCCCCAAAGGAACAGGCAGCCCCCCACATATAATGACTGTGAGTTAAGATGAATATTACAAACACAGAGATGAAATAGATTTAGCAAAGTGAGGCCCGACTTACTGAACAGACAGAGGATAGGAAAGGTAACTTTGCGGTCAGCACAAAAAACTACAAAAAGACCACGCAGAGGGTGCAAAAAGACCCTCCGCTGTTGTGAATTCTGTGGCAGAGCTCCCTCCTGTGGTCACAAGTGGTACTTCGGCTGATTCTCTCTGTGAGCTTCCGTTAGTGGAGGAGAGTGGTACTGCGGCTTCTGAGTTTCCTTCCTCAGGTGATGTGGTGAAGTCGTTAGGTGCTGCTCTATTTGACTCCACCTGGTGCTTTGATCCTGGCCTCCAGTCAATGTTCTAGTATTGGACCTGTTTCCTCCTGGATCGTTCCTGTGGCCTGCTGCTCTGCATAGCTAAGTTCTGCTTTGCTATTTTGTTTGCTGTTTTTTTTCTGTCCAGCTTGTCTATTTGTTTTTTTCTTGCTAGCTGGAAGCTCTGGGACGCAGAGGGTGTACCTCCGTGCCGTTAGTTCGGTACGGAGGGTCTTTTTGCCCCCTTTGTGTGGTTGTTTGTAGGGTTTTGTGTTGACCGCAAAGTTACCTTTCCTATCCTCGCTCTGTTTAGTAAGTCGGGCCTCACTTTGCTAAATCTATTTCATCTCTACGTTTGTCTTTTCATCTAACTCACAGTCATTATATGTGGGGGCTGCCTTTTCCTTTGGGGTATTTCTCTGAGGCAAGGTAGGCTTATTTTCTATCTTCAGGCTAGCTAGTTTCTCAGACTGTGCCGAGTTGCATAGGGAGCGTTAGGCGCAATCCACGGCTGCCTCTATTGTGGTTTGAGAGGATTAGGGATTGCGGTCTGCAGAGTTCCCACGTCTCAGAGCTCGTTCTATGTTTTTTGGGTTATTGTCAGATCACTGTATGTGCTCTGACTTTTATGTCCATTGTGGTACTGAATTATCTCAGCATAACACTCCGCACCGACTCACGGTGCGGAGGCGCTCCCTCTGCGTCCCAGAGCTTCCAGCAAGCAAGACAAAAATCAAAATAGCAAGCTGGACAGAAAAAATAGCAAACAGAGAAAAACAAGCAGACACTTAGCTTCTGCTGGGAAGACAGGTCACAAGAACGATCCAGGAGCGAACTAGACCAATACTGGAACATTGACAGGTGGCATGGAGCAATGATCTAGGTGGAGTTAAATAGAGCAGCCAGCTAATGAATTAACCTCGTCACCTGTGGAAGGAACCTCAGAAGCCGCAGCCCCACTCACAACCACCAGAGGAAGCCCATGGACAGAACCAGCCGAAGTACCATTCATGACCACAGGAGGGAGCTTAACAACAGAATTCACAACAGTACCCCCCCTTGAGGAGGGGTCACCGAACCCTCACCAGAGCCCCCAGGCCGACGAGGACGAGCCAAATGAAAGGCACGAACCAGATCGGCAGCATGAACATCAGAGGCAAAGACCCAGGAATTATCTTCCTGACCATAACCCTTCCATTTGACCAGGTGCTGGAGTTTCCGTCTCGAAATACGAGAATCCAAAATCTTCTCCACCACATACCCCATTTCCCCCTCAACCAACACCGAGGCAGGAGGATCATCGGATGGAACCACAGGCGCCACGTATCTCCGCAACAACGACCTATGGAATACATTATGGATGGCAAAAGAAGCTGGAAGGGTCAAACGAAATGACACAGGATTGAGAACCTCAAAAATCTTATACGGACCAATGAAACGAGGCTTAAACTTAGGAGAGGAAACCTTCATAGGAACATAACGAGACGACAACCAAACCAAATCCCCAACACGAAGTCGGGGACCCACACAGCGCCGGCGGTTAGCGAAACGTTGAGCCTTCTCCTGGGACAATGTCAAATTGTCCACCACATGAGTCCAAATCTGCTGCAACCTATCCACCACAGTATCTACACCAGGAGAGTCTGAAGACTCAACCTGCCCTGAAGAGAAACGAGGATGGAAACCAGAATTGCAGAAAAACGGCGAAACCAAAGTAGCCGAGCTGGCCCGATTATTAAGGGCGAACTCAGCCAAAGGCAAAAAGGACACCCAATCATCCTGATCAGCAGAAACAAAGCATCTCAGATATGTTTCCAAAGTCTGATTAGTACGTTCGGTTTGGCCATTTGTCTGAGGATGGAAAGCCGAGGAAAAAGACAAATCAATACCCATCCTAGCACAGAAGGATCGCCAAAACCTCGAAACAAACTGGGAACCTCTGTCCGAAACGATGTTCTCTGGAATGCCATGTAAACGAACCACATGCTGGAAAAACAACGGCACCAAATCAGAGGAGGAAGGCAATTTAGACAAGAGTACCAAATGGACCATCTTAGAGAAGCGATCACAAACCACCCAAATGACCGACATCTTTTGAGAGACAGGGGGATCCGAAATAAAATCCATAGAAATATGCGTCCAGGGCCTCTTCGGGACCGGCAAGGGCAAAAGCAACCCACTGGCACGAGAACAGCAGGGCTTAGCCCGAGCACAAGTCCCACAGGACTGCACAAAAGAACGCACATCCCGCGACAAAGATGGCCACCAAAAGGATCTAGCCACCAAATCTCTGGTACCAAAGATTCCAGGATGACCAGCCAACACCGAACAATGAACCTCAGAGATAACTCTACTAGTCCATTTATCAGGGACAAACAGTCTCTCCGCTGGGCAACGGTCAGGTCTATCAGCCTGAAATTTTTGCAGCACCCGCCGCAAATCAGGGGAGATGGCAGACAAAATTACCCCCTCTTTGAGAATAACCGCCGGCTCAGGAACACCCGGAGAGTCGGGCACAAAACTCCTTGACAGGGCATCAGCCTTCACATTCTTAGAGCCCGGAAGGTACGAAACCACAAAATCAAAACAGGAGAAAAATAGCGACCAACGAGCCTGTCTAGGATTCAACCGTTTGGCAGACTCGAGATAAGTCAAATTCTTGTGATCCGTCAAGACCACCACGCGATGCTTGGCTCCTTCAAGCCAATGATGCCACTCCTCGAATGCCCACTTCATGGCCAACAACTCTCGATTGCCAACATCATAATTGCGCTCAGCAGGCGAAAACTTTCTAGAAAAGAAGGCACATGGTTTCATCACCGAGCCATGAGAACTTCTTTGCGACAAAACAGCTCCTGCTCCAATCTCAGAAGCATCAACCTCGACCTGAAACGGGAGCGAAACATCTGGCTGGCACAACACAGGGGCAGAAGAAAAACGACGCTTCAACTCCTGAAAAGCTTCCACAGCCGCAGAAGACCAATTGACCACATCAGCACCCTTCTTGGTCAAATCAGTCAACGGTTTAGCAACACTAGAAAAATTACTGATGAAGCGACGATAAAAATTAGCAAAGCCCAGGAACTTTTGCAGACTCTTCACAGATGTCGGCTGAGTCCAATCATAAATGGCCTGGACTTTAACAGGGTCCATCTCGATAGTAGAAGGGGAAAAAATGAAACCCAAAAAACGAAACCTTCTGAACTCCAAAGAGACACTTTGACCCCTTCACAAACGAAGAATTCGCACGAAGGACCTGGAACACCATTCTGACCTGCTTCACGTGAGACTCCCAATCATCTGAGAAGACCAAAATATCATCCAAATACACAATCAGGAATTTATCCAGGTACTCTCGGAAGATGTCATGCATAGAGGACTGAAATACTGATGGAGCATTGGAAAGCCCGAATGGCATAACCAGGTACTCAAAATGGCCCTCGGGCATATTAAATGCTGTTTTCCATTCATCGCCCTGTTTAATACGCACAAGATTATACGCACCACAAAGATCTATCTTGGTGAACCAACTAGCCCCCTTAATCCGAGCAAATAAATCAGACAGCAGCGGCAAAGGGTACTGAAATTTGACTGTGATCTTATTAAGAAGGCGGTAATCAATACAAGGTCTCAAAGAACCATCCTTCTTGGCCACAAAAAAGAACCCTGCTCCCAATGGTGACGACGACGGGCGAATATGACCCTTCTCCAAGGATTCCTTTATATAACTCCGCATAGCAGCGTGTTCTGGCACAGATAAATTGAACAGTCGGCCCTTAGGAAACTTACTACCAGGAATCAAATTGATAGCACAATCGCAATCCCTATGAGGAGGTAGGGCACTGGATTTGGGCTCATCAAATACATCCCGGTAATCCGACAAAAACTCCGGGACTTCAGAAGGGGTGGATGACGAAATAGACAAAAATGAAACATCACCATGTACCCCCTGACAACCCCAGCTGGACACAGACATAGATTTCCAATCCAATACTGGATTATGGACCTGTAGCCATGGCAACCCCAAAACGACCACATCATGCAGATTATGCAACACCAAAAAGCGAATATCCTCCTGATGTGCAGGAGCCATGCACATGGTCAATTGGGTCCAGTACTGAGGCTTATTCTTGGCCAAAGGCGTAGCATCAATTCCTCTCAATGGAATAGGATACTGCAAGGGCTCCAAGAAAAAACCACAGCGCCTAGCAAACTCCAAGTCCATCAAATTCAGGGCAGCGCCTGAATCCACAAATGCCATAACAGAATAGGATGACAAAGAGCAAATCAGAGTAACGGACAAAAGAAATTTCGACTGTACCGTACCAATGGTGGCAGACCTAGCGAACTGCTTAGTGCGCTTAGTACAATCGGAGATAGCATGAGTGGAATCACCACAGTAAAAACACAGCCCATTCCGACGTCTGTGTTCTTGCCGTTCAGCTCTGGTCAAAGTCCTATCACATTGCATAGGCAAGGTCTATGCTCAGATAATACCGCCAAATGGTGCACAGCTTTACGCTCATGCAAGCGTCGATCGATCTGAATGGCCAAAGACATAGACTCATTCAGACCAGCAGGCATGGGAAATCCCACCATGACATCCTTAAGGGCTTCAGAGAGACCCTTTCTGAAAATTGCTGCCAGGGCACATTCATTCCACTGAGTGAGTACAGATCACTTCCTAAACTTCTGACAATATATCTCTACCTCATCCTGACCCTGACACAGAGCCAGCAAGATTTTCTCTGCCTGATCCACTGAATTTGGTTCATCATAAAGCAATCCAAGCGCCAGAAAAAACGCATCAACATCATGCAATGCCGGATCTCCTGGCGCAAGGGAAAATGCCCAGTGTTGTGAATTCTGTGGTCAAGCTCCCTCCTGTGGTCATGAGTGGTACTTCGGCTGATTCTGTCTATGAGCTTCCGCTGGTGGATGCGAGTGGGGCTGCGGCTTCTGAGTTTCCTTCCTCAGGTGACGAGGTTAAGTCGTTAGGTGCTGCTCTATTTAACTCCACCTAGTTCTTTGTTCCTGGCCTCCAGTCAATGTTCCAGTATTGGTCTGGCTCTCTCCTGGATCGTTCTTGTGGCCTGTCTGCCCTGCATAAGCTAAGTTCTGCTTGTGTTACTTTTGTTTGCTATATTTGCTGTCCAGCTTGCTATATTGGTTTTTCTTGCTTGCTGGAAGCTCTGAGACGCAGAGGGAGCACCTCCGTACCATTAGTCGGTGCGGAGGGTCTTTTTGCCCCTCTGCGTGGTTGTTTGTAGGTGTTTGTGCTGACCGCAAAGCTATCTTTCCTATCCTCGGTCTATTCAGTAAGTCGGGCCTCACTTTGCTGAATCTATTTCATCTCTGTGTTTGTATTTTCATCTTACTCACAGTCATTATATGTGGGGGGCTGCCTTTTCCTTTGGGGAATTTCTCTGAGGCAAGGTAGGCTTATTTTTCTATCTTCAGGGCTAGATAGTTTCTCAGGCTGTGCCGAGTTGCATAGGGCGCAATCCACGGCTACCTCTAGTGTGGTATGATAGGATTAGGGATTGCGGTCAGCAGAGTTCCCACGTCTCAGAGCTCGTCCTATGTTAGTAACTATCAGGTCACTTTGTGTGCTCTTAACCACTAGGTCCATTGTGGTTCTGAATCACCTGTTCATAACAGTACTGGAGGCCCAAAGTACTAATGCTTCTCAATAGAGGGAAAACAGAAGTTCTGAGACCATTTTTTTTCTTCTTTGCACTGTGTTTTGTCTTTCTTTTCCCCTTTACATCAGGGTGGTTCAGAACACAGGTGTAGACATGGACATTCAAGGTCTGTCCTCTTTGATGGATAATCTCGCTATAAGTGTTCAGAACATTCAAGATTTAGTGGTTCAGAATCCTATGTTAGAACCTAAAATTCCTATTCCTGAGTTATTTTCTGGAGATAGAGCTAAGTTTCTGAATTTCAAAACTAATTGTAAACTATTTCTGGCTTTGAAACCCCGCTCCTCTGGTGACCCAGTGCAACAAGTAAAGATCATTATTTCTTTATTACGTGGCGACCCTCAAGACTGGGCATTTTCCCTTGCGCCAGGAGATCCTGCATTATGTGATATTGATGCGTTTTTTCTGGCGCTCGGGTTTCTTTATGATGAACCTAATTCAGTGGATCAGGCAGAGAAAATCTTGCTGGCTGTGTGTCAGGGTCAGGATGAGGTAGAGATATATTGTCAGAAATTTAGGAAGTGGTCTGTGCTCACTCAATGGAATGAATGTGCTCTGGCAGCAATTTTCAGAAAGGGTCTCTCTGAAGCCCTTAAGGATGTCATGGTGGGATTTCCTATGCCTGCTGGTCTGAATGAGTCTATGTCTTTGGCCATTCAGATCGATCGACGCTTGCGTGAGCGTAAAACTGTGCACCATTTGGCGGTATTATCTGAGGATAAACCTGAGCCTATGCAATGCAATAGGACTTTGACCAGAGCTGAACGGCAAGAACACAGACGACGGAATGGGCTGTGTTTTTACTGTGGTGATTCCACTCATGCTATCTCCGATTGTCCTAAGCGCACTAAGCGGTTCGCTAGGTCTGCCACCATTGGTACGGTACAGTCGAAATTTCTTTTGTCCGTTACTTTGATCTGCTCTTTGTCATCCTATTCTGTCATGGCATTTGTGGATTCAGGCGCTGCCCTGAATTTGATGGACTTGTAGTATGCTAGGCGCTGTGGGTTTTTCTTGGAGCCCTTGCAGTATCCTATTCCATTGAGAGGAATTGATGCTACGCCTTTGGCCAAGAATAAGCCTCAGTACTGGACCCAGCTGACCATGTGCATGGCTCCTGCGCATCAGGAGGATATTCGCTTTTTGGTGTTGCATAATCTGCATGATGTGGTCGTGTTGGGGTTGCCATGGCTACAAGTCCATATCCCAGTATTGGATTGGAAATCAATGTCTGTGTCCAGCTGGGGTTGTCAGGGGGTACATGGTGATGTTCCATTTCTGTCTTATTTCATCCTCCACCCCTTCTGAGGTCCCAGAGTTCTTGTCGGATTACCGGGATGTATTTGATGAGCCCAAGTCCAGTGCCCTACCTCCGCATAGGGATTGTGATTGCGCTATCGATTTGATTCCTGGTAGTAAGTTTCCTAAAGGTCGACTGTTTAATTTGTCTGTGCCTGAGCACGCCGCTATGCGGAGTTACGTAAAGGAATCCTTGGAGAAGGGTCATATTCGCCCGTCATCGTCGCCATTGGGAGCAGGGTTCTTTTTTGTGGCCAAGAAGGATGGTTCGCTGAGACCTTGTATTGATTACCGCCTTCTAAATAAAATCACGGTCAAATTTCAGTACCCCTTGCCGCTGCTGTCTGATTTGTGTGCTCGGATTAAGGGGGGTAGTTGGTTCACCAAGATAGATCTTCGTGGTGCGTATAATCTTGTGCGCATTAAACAGGGCGATGAATGGAAAACAGCATTTAATACGCCCGAGGGCCATTTTGAGTACCTGGTTATGCCATTCGGGCTTTCTAATGCTCCATCAGTGTTTCAGTCCTCTATGCATGACATCTTCCGAGAGTACCTGGATAAATTCCTGATTGTATACTTGGATGATATTTTGGTCTTCTCGGATGATTGGGAGTCTCACGTGAAGCAGGTCAGAATGGTGTTCCAGGTCCTGCGTGCGAATTCGTTGTTTGTGAAGGGGTCAAAGTGTCTCTTTGGTGTTCAGAAGGTTTCATTTTTGGGTTTCATTTTTTCCCCTTCTACTATCGAGATGGACCCTGTTAAAGTCCAGGCCATTTATGATTGGACTCAGCCGACATCTCTGAAGAGTCTGCAAAAGTTCCTGGGCTTTGCTAATTTTTATCGTCACTTCATCAATAATTTTTCTAGTATTGCTAAACCGTTGACTGATTTAACCAAGAAGGGTGCTGATGTGGTCAATTGGTCTTCTGCTGCTGTGGAAGCTTTTCAAGAGTTGAAGCGTCGTTTTTCTTCTGCCCCTGTGTTGTGTCAACCAGATGTGTCGCTCCCGTTCCAGGTCGAGGTTGATGCTTCTGAGATTGGAGCAGGGGCTGTTTTGTCGCAAAGAAATTCTGATGGCTCGGTGATAAAACCATGCGCCATCTTTTCCAGGAAGTTTTCGCCTGCTGAGCGTAATTATGATGTTGGCAATCGAGAGTTGCTGGCCATGAAGTGGGCATTCGAGGAGTGGCGTCATTGGCTTGAAGGAGCTAAGCATCGCGTGGTGGTCTTGACTGATCACAAGAACTTGACTTATCTCGAGTCTGCCAAACGGTTGAATCCTAGACAGGCTCGTTGGTCGCTGTTTTTCTCCCGTTTTGACTTTGTGGTTTCGTACCTTCCGGGCTCTAAAAATGTGAAGGCGGATGCCCTATCTAGGAGTTTTGTGCCCGACTCTCCGGGTTTGTCTGAGCCGGCGGGTATTCTCAAAGAGGGGGTAATTTTGTCTGCCATCTCCCCTGATTTGCGGCGGGTGCTGCAAAAATTTCAGGCCAATAGACCTGACCGTTGCCCAGCGGAGAAACTGTTTGTCCCTGATAAATGGACGAGTAGAGTTATCTCTGAGGTTCATTGTTCGGTGTTGGCTGGTCATCCTGGAATCTTTGGTACCAGAGATTTGGTGGCTAGATCCTTTTGGTGGCCGTCTCTGTCGCGGGATGTGCGTTCGTTTGTGCAGTCCTGTGGGATTTGTGCTCGGGCTAAGCCCTGCTGTTCTCGTGCCAGTGGGTTGCTTTTGCCCTTGCCAGTCCCGAAGAGGCCCTGGACACATATCTCTATGGATTTTATTTCGGATCTCCCCGTCTCTCAAAAAATGTCGGTCATTTGGGTTGTTTGTGATCGCTTCTCGAAGATGGTCCATTTTGTACCCTTGTCTAAATTACCTTCCTCCTCTGATTTGGTACCATTGTTCTTCCAGCATGTGGTTCGTTTACATGGCATTCCGGAGAACATCGTTTCTGACAGAGGTTCCCAGTTTGTTTCGAGGTTTTGGCGAGCCTTTTGTGCTAGGATGGGCATTGATTTGTCTTTTTCCTCGGCTTTCCATCCTCAGACAAATGGCCAGACTGAACGAACCAATCAGACCTTGGAAACATATCTGAGATGTTTTGTTTCTGCCGATCAGGATGATTGGGTGTCTTTTTTGCCTTTGGCTGAGTTCGCCCTTAATAATCGGGCCAGCTCGGCTACTTTGGTTTCGCCGTTTTTCTGCAATTCTGGTTTCCATCCTCGTTTCTCTTCAGGGCAGGTTGAGTCTTCTGACTGTCCTGGTGTGGATACTGTGGTGGATAGGTTGCAGCAGATTTGGACTCATGTGGTGGACAATTTGACATTGTCTCAGGAGAAGGCTCAACGTTTCGCTAACCGCAGGCGCTGTGTGGGTCCCCGACTTCGTGTTGGGGATTTAGTTTGGTTGTCATCTCGTTATGTTCCTATGAAAGTTTCCTCTCCTAAGTTTAAGCCTCGTTTCATTGGTCCGTATAGGATTTCTGAGGTTCTTAATCCTGTGTCTTTTCGTTTGACCCTTCCAGCTTCTTTTTCCATCCATAACGTATTCCATAGGTCATTGTTGCGGAGATACGTGGCACCTGTGGTTCCATCCGTTGATCCTCCTGCCCCGGTTTTGGTTGAGGGGGAGTTGGGGTATATAGTGGAGAAGATTTTGGATTCTCGTATTTCGAGACGGAAACTTCAGTACCTGGTTAAGTGGAAGGGTTATGGTCAGGAAGATAATTCCTGGGTCTTTGCCTCTGATGTTCATGCTGCCGATCTGGTTCGTGCCTTTCATTTGGCTCATCCTGGTCGGCCTGGGAGCTGTGGTGAGAGTTCGGTGACCCCTCCTCAAGGGGGGGGGTACTGTTGTGAATTCTGTGGTCAAGCTCCCTCCTGTGGTCATGAGTGGTACTTCGGCTGATTCTGTCTATGAGCTTCCGCTGGTGGATGTGAGTGGGGCTGCGGCTTCTGAGTTTCCTTCCTCAGGTGACGAGGTTAAGTCGTTAGGTGCTGCTCTATTTAACTCCACCTAGTTCTTTGTTCCTGGCCTCCAGTCAATGCTCCAGTATTGGTCTGGCTCTCTCCTGGATCGTTCTTGTGGCCTGTCTGCCCTGCATAAGCTAAGTTCTGCTTGTGTTACTTTTGTTTGCTATATTTTCTGTCCAGCTTGCTATATTGGTTTTTCTTGCTTGCTGGAAGCTCTGAGACGCAGAGGGAGCACCTCCGTACCGTTAGTCGGTGCGGAGGGTCTTTTTGCCCCTCTGCGTGGTTGTTTGTAGGTTTTTGTGCTGACCGCAAACCTATCTTTCCTATCCTCGGTCTATTCAGTAAGTCGGGCCTCACTTTGCTGAATCTATTTCATCTCTGTGTTTGTATTTTCATCTTACTCACAGTCATTATATGTGGGGGGCTGCCTTTTCCTTTGGGGAATTTCTCTGAGGCAAGGTAGGCTTATTTTTCTATCTTCAGGGCTAGTTAGTTTCTCAGGCTGTGCCGAGTTGCATAGGGAGCGTTAGGCGCAATCCACGGCTACCTCTAGTGTGGTATGATAGGATTAGGGATTGCGGTCAGCAGAGTTGCACGTCTCAGAGCTCGTCCTATGTTAGTAACTATCAGGTCACTTTGTGTGCTCTTAACCACTAGGTCCATTGTGGTTCTGAATCACGTGTTCATAACAGCCCAGTCTTGAGGGTCACCACGTAACAAAGAAATAATGATTTTCACTTGTTGAACAGGGTCACCTGAGGAGCGAGGTTTCAAAGCAAGAAACAATTTACAATTATTTTTGAAATTCAGAAACTTAGATCTATCCCCAAAAAACAAATCAGGAATTGGAATCCTAGGCTCTAACATCGGATTCTGAACCACAAAATCTTGAATGTTTTGTACCCTTGCAGTGAGATTATCCATACAAGAGTATAGACCTTGAATGTCCATATCTACACCTGTATCCTGAACCACCCAGAGTTAAAGGGGAAAAGAGAGACAAAACACACTGCAAATAAAAAAAAATGGTCTCAGAACTTCTCTTATCCCTCTATTGAGATGCATTAGTACTTTGGGCCACCTGTACTGTAATGACCTGGTTGTGAGGACAATAATGGACCTGGTGGTTAAGAGCACACGGAATGACCCGATAGTTACTAATAATACAGACAAGCTCTGAGACGTGGGAACTCTGCTGACCGCAATCCCTAATCCTATCACACACACTAGAAATAGCCGTGGATTGCTCCTAACGCTCCCTATGCAACTCGTCACAGCCTAAGGAACTAGCTAGCCCTAGAGATAGAAAAATAAAGCCTACCTTGCCTCAGAGAAATTCCCCAAAGGAACAGGCAGCCCCCCACATATAATGACTGTGAGTTAAGATGAATATTACAAACACAGAGATGAAATAGATTTAGCAAAGTGAGGCCCGACTTACTGAACAGACAGAGGATAGGAAAGGTAACTTTGCGGTCAGCACAAAAAACTACAAAAAGACCACGCAGAGGGCGCAAAAAGACCCTCCGCACCGACTCACGGTGCGCAGGCGCTCCCTCTGCGTCCCAGAGCTTCCAGCAAGCGAGACAAAAACCAAAATAGCAAGCTGGACAGAAAAAAATAGCAAACAGAGAAAAACAAGCAGGAACTTAGCTTCTGCTGGGAAGACAGGTCACAAGAACGATCCAGGAGCGAACTAGACCAATACTGGAACATTGACAGGTGGCATGGAGCAATGATCTAGGTGGAGTTAAATAGAGCAGCCAGCTAACGAATTAACCTCGTCACCTGTGGAAGGAACCTCAGAAGCCGCAGACCCACTCACAACCACCAGAGGAAGCCCATGGACAGAACCAGCCGAAGTACCATTCATGACCACAGGAGGGAGCTTAACAACAGAATTCACAACAGTGTCTGCTATATACTACATGCCTCCTATATACTACGTGGCCTGTGCTATATACTATGTGGCTGCTATATACATATATATTCTAGAATACCCGATGTGTTAGAATCGGGCCACCATCTAGTATCTAAATATACTCGGTGCGTTCCGCAAGCTTTAACACAAATCTTGCACAAGTATACCAACATTACATAACAAATAAATGTGGGTAGTACAGGTATATACAGTAAGTCACTGTTAATTAACATTATTACACCTGCAATCAGTCATTGTTGTCTAGCATCCTTAAGAAATTATTATACATCTCCATAGCAGTAGGTACAAACAATTTCCTGAATTTCTCCTTCTTGCACCTTAGTAGGATTAGACGGCTGCTGAATGTGCTTTTCTGCTTCAAGAACAGCTTGTATAGTGGGTGTGTATTATTGATCATTCATTATAGCCCTACACTTCTTCTGTATTCTATCCTCCAATACCTCCTCAAAAGAATCCAGATGGAGGCCAGCAGCCGCATTTGCCTTCTTGATAAGTTTGTTGAGCTTATTAGCGTCAGATACACATTACTGCCCCAGCATATGATATGAGTTTCACTTTTTGTATTGAAGAACTGAAATAAGTTAACTTTTTGATGATATTCTATTTTAGTGAGGAGCACTTGTAGGTAGTGTACACACTGCTTACAATAGGAACCTGATTTGTAAGGAAAATATGGGAAGCACGGCCATGGAGCAAGCTGCGAAAACCCATGCATGTGTCTCCCTGTAATTTTTTTTTAATCAAGTAAATTTTTATTAATTTTATAACAGTTACACATACACAAATAACACTCTCAGCCGAAGGTGTTTACTCCCCTCCCCCACACCCTGAACACCTCCCCCCATCCAGTTGTCTTGTGTTTGAAGGTTGCCTTTTCCAGATGGCATGTTTCAGCTCTTTCCAAAGATGCTCAATAGGATTTAGGTGAGGGCTAATAGAAGCCCACTCCCGAATAGTCAAATGTCCTCTTAGCCATTCTTGGGTGTTTTAAGCTGTGTGTTTTGGGTCATTATCCTGTTGCAAGACCCATGACCTGCTACTGACACCAAGCTTTCTGACACTGGGCAGTACATTTCTCTCTAGAATCCCTTGATAGTCTTGAGATTTCACTGTACCCTGCACAGATTCTAGTCACCCTGTGCCAGATGCCGCAAAGCAGTCCCAGAGCATAACAGAGCCTCCTCCATGTTTCACAGTAGGGACAGTGTTCTTTCCTTGATATGCTTAATTTTTCCGTCTGTGAACATAGAGATGATGTGCCTTGCCAAAAAGTTCCATGTTTGTCTCATCTGTCCATAGGACATTCTCCCAGAAGCTTTGCTGCTTGTAGTTTGACAAATTCCAGTTTGGCTTTTTTAGGATTTTTTTTTCAACAATGGTGTCCTCCTTAGTCTTCTCCCATGAAGTCCACTTTGGCTCATACAATGGTGGATGGAGCAATCTGACACCAATGTTCCTTAAGCTTGAAATTCACCTTTAATCTGTTTAGATGTTTTTCTGAGCTCTTTTGTTACCATTCATATTATCCGTCTCTTTGATTTGTCATCAATTTTCCTCCTGCGACCCTGTCCAGGGAGGTTAGCTACAGTGCCATGGATCTTAAATTTCTGAATAATATGTGCAACTGTAGTCACATGAACATCAAGCTGCTTGGAGATGGTCTTATAACTTTTACCTTTAACATGTTTATCTATAATTTTCTTTCTAATCTCCTGAGACAACTCTTTCCTTCGCTTCCTCTGGTCCATGTTGAGTGTGATACACACCATGTCACCAAACAGCACAGTGAGTATTTGTAGCCCTATATACAGGCCCAATCACTGATTCCAATATTGTAGAGGTAAGTACCAGGACAAAGAAGGCTGGACCGGGCGTACCTTTTACGTGGCCGATCCGCAACTGTAGGGGCGGTCACCCGTGTTGTACGGGGAAAAGTTTAAAACCTCGGAACGACTTTTGCACTCAGCGGCAGGGGGCGCGGCTAAGCTTGAAAAGCTGTAGCGAGTGGGAAACCAGTCACACTTGGTGGGAACGCACAGTGCACAGACAGAGAGTTCTGCTGCTCTGTCCCCTGAGCGTCTAGCGGAGCAGACCCATACCACAGGGGCCCAATATCCTCACCCAGAGACTGTCGACAGAGTCTTGCTAAGTGCCCATTGGCACCTGTGACCGAGAGTGACAAAATCCCCAGTCAGAGATTAGACGCACGCATGCTGAGACAGAGATCCCGGGTGACCTGCTGTGAACTGTACCCTGATTCACCCTTATACAGCTGCCGAGTAACATTAAACTCCGGCAGAGCCAGAGACTACCCACATTCCTACACAGCAGCCTCTGTACCCAGGACTCCCTTCAGAACACCGGGGACTCACCGCCACTGCCGGGAACCTGATCCTCATCTGCTTCAGGACCATGCCGGATCCCTCACGTGCCACTGCCTTGGCACCACCATTTGAACCTGGATTTCCACATTCTGGACATCGTTAGGCTGATAAGTTTATCGTTACTGAACTCCCCTCTAAAATTCCCTATTCCTGTTGTACCCCATTTTGCATAATCCGTTACTCTCCTGTGTTACATTACCCTCTCCCTGCGTAGAGTATTCTCTGTTATAGTAAATCACCCGTTAACCCTTGCTTTGCCTCCTGCCCATTACTGCATCTTGCAACCTGCTCACATAGACACCTGTGATGCTAATTAGTGGACACACCTTGATTTAACATGTCCCTTTTGTCACATTATTTTCAAGGTTACCATCATTTCTGTCCAGGCCTATTTCATGAGTTTTATTTTTTTTTTAATTCCGTGAAAGCATGGTTGAAAAGCAATGTCTGACTTTCATTTGTTAATTTTCATAGATTTTTCAGTTATTATTACTTTTGTCAGATTCGAGCTATTTCTGTGATCATTGTGGGTTTTTCTGTCATTAAACGAGGGGTACCAACAATTTTGACCACGTGTGTATAACTCCAATTCTAACAAAAAATGGGGTCGCTGTGTAAAATATAAAGAAAATAACAATGCAAATAATTTGAAAATCTCTTGCAATCATATTTTATTTACAATAGAACATAGAACACAGTTCAGAAGGTGAAGTTAGATTTTTTTTTTCTATTTCTAATTAACAGATAAATGCTCAGTATCATATAAAGGTTTTAGAACAACCTATGCTCCATCCAGACAATGACTATATCAGGGAAAGCCTTGCACATTTCAGCGACAGCAAGACAATACTAAATCACATTTTTGATCCATCACAATAGTACGGCTTTGCAGATAAAGAGTCCAGGTGATGAACTGGCTGCCTGAAGTCTAAACCTTTCAGCAACAGAAAAAAAAAGTGTGCATTATGGAATGAAAAATCTCGCAAAGACGACCCAGAACTGTTGAGCAGCTAAAATCCTGCATCATACAAGAATGGTACAACTTCCTCTCCCAAAACTCCAGCAAATAATCTCCCAGATGTTTACAGGCTATTGTATAAAGAGGAGGGGATGGTAGACATGGCACTGTCCCAACTTTTGCGAAATGTGTTCCTGACATCAATTTCTAAATGCATTTATTTTTATCTGTGTTCTGTTGTGAATAGGATATGACTTTAGAGTTTTCAAATCATTGCATTCCTGTTTAAGGGTGCCATAACTTTTGCATCGGACTCTTTTTTTTTTATTTTTAAAATGTGAAAAATGACAATACATTTTTTTCTTGCCTAAAATACAAAGGAAATGTGTCATCTTTACCTTTAGCTCTTTTAGAGATCATTTCATCTTCAACTTGCTTAACTGTTCACAATAACAGTAATTTTGCCCAGGGATGCCCAATCCTTTATATGCCACTGTATATACAGTGGGGCAAAAAAGTATTTAGTCAGTCAGCAATAGTGCAAGTTCCACCACTTAAAAAGATGAGAGGCGTCTGTAATTTACATCATAGGTAGACCTCAACTATGGGAGACAAACTGAGAAAAAAAAATCCAGAAAATCACATTGTCTGTTTTTTTATCATTTTTTTTGCATTTTATGGTGGAAAATAAGTATTTGGTCAGAAACAAACAATCAAGATTTCTGGCTCTCACAGACATGTAACTTCTTCTTTAGGAGTCTCCTCTTTCCTCCACTCATTACCTGTAGTAATGGCACCTGTTTAAACTTATCAGTATAAAAAGACACCTGTGCACTCCCTCAAACAGTCTGACTCCAAACTCCACTATGGTGAAGACCAAAGAGCTGTCAAAGGACACCAGAAACAAAATTGTAGCCCTGCACCAGGCTGGGAAGACTGAATCTGCAATAGCCAACCAGCTTGGAGTGAAGAAATCAACAGTGGGAGCAATAATTAGAAAATGGAAGACATACAAGACCACTGATAATCTCCCTCGATCTGGGGCTCCACGCAAAATCCCACCCCGTGGGGTCAGAATGATCACAAGAACGGTGAGCAAAAATCCCAGAACCACGCGGGGGGACCTAGTGAATGAACTGCAGAGAGCTGGGACCAATGTAACAAGGACTACCATAAGTAACACACTACGCCACCATGGACTCAGATCCTGCAGTGCCAGACGTGTCCCACTGCTTAAGCCAGTACATGTCCGGGCCCGTCTGAAGTTTGCTAGAGAGCATTTGGATGATCCAGAGGAGTTTTGGGAGAATGTCCTATGGTCTGATGAAACCAAACTGGAACTGTTTGGTAGAAACACAACTTGTCGTGTTTGGAGGAAAAAGAATACTGAGTTGCATCCATCAAACACCATACCTACTGTAAAGCATGGTGGTGGAAACATCATGCTTTGGGGCTGTTTCTCTGCAAAGGGGCCAGGACGACTGATCCGGGTACATGAAAGAATGAATGGGGCCATGTATCGTGAGATTTTGAGTGCAAACCTCCTTCCATCAGCAAGGGCATTGAAGATGAAACGTGGCTGGGTCTTTCAACATGACAATGATCCAAAGCACACCGCCAGGGCAACAAAGGAGTGGCTTCGTAAGAAGCATTTCAAGGTCCTGGAGTGGCCTAGCCAGTCTCCAGATCTCAACCCTATAGAAAACCTTTGGAGGGAGTTGAAAGTCCGTGTTGCCAAGCGAAAAGCCAAAAACATCACTGCTCTAGAGGAGATCTGCATGGAGGAATGGGCCAACATACCAACAACAGTGTGTGGCAACCTTGTGAAGACTTACAGAAAACGTTTGACCTCTGTCATTGCCAACAAAGGATATATTAAAAAGTATTGAGATGAAATTTTGTTTCTGACCAAATACTTATTTTCCACCATAATATGCAAATAAAATGTTAAAAAAACAGACAATGTGATTCTCTGGATTTTTTTTTTCTCAGTTTGTCTCCCATAGTTGAGGTCTACCTATGATGTAAATTACAGACGCCTCTCATCTTTTTAAGTGGTGGAACTTGCACTATTGCTGACTGACTAAATACTTTTTTGCCCCACTGTATGAGGACTAGTGACACAGTGGAGTAAAATAATTATACACGCAGACTGCTTCTTTAATTGAATGGCTTTGGAATCAAACAGACACATCTCTAATATTAGATTGGTTAAAGGAAATATATTTCAATCATACAATAGAATAAAATTGATACTTGGGCAAAGAAATTATCAGTATCTTTCAATATGGGTTACTTGATCAAAATTTTAGGATTCAAAATGTCTAGAACCTTCAAATCACGTTTAAAAAAAAAAAAGAATAAAATGAGAGATAAGATTCACCGGTTATCCTCTTATCCCTGCTATTGTCGGAAAATAAGAATCTCAAGTATGACAAAATGATTCGTCCAATGAATTCTAATGGAGAATGATGAATAGAGATGGGAACATTTGTTCACTTCATGTTTCACTTTGAATTGAATTTGCTTCACCTGATTCACCGCCCATTAGGACACATTAGTATACTTGCCCTATTGTATTCTACAGATCAGGAAAAACAGATGAATGGATTTGCTAATGTTGTGAACCATTAGACAAATAGAGAAAAATTAGGAAAATTTTGCATGGCATACAAGTCTTTGAATCACAGCACTTTTTTTTATAGATACATCAGAACCAATATACCGTATATACTCGAGTATAAGCCGACCCGAGTATAAGCCGACCCCCCTAATTTTGCCACAAAAAACTGGGAAAACTTATTGACTCGAGTATAAGCCTAGGGTAGGAAATGCAGCAGCTACCAGTGAATTTCATAATAAAAATAGATGCTCCACACCATTCAGTATGGCCCCATAGATGCTCCACATAAGCTGTGCCATACAGAATGCTCTGCACCGTTCATTTTACATAGTAACATACTTAGTAAGGCCGAAAAAAGACATTTGTCCATCCAGTTCAGCATATATTCCATCATAATAAATCCCCAGATCTACGTCCTTCTACAGAACCTAATTGTATGATACAATATTGTTCTGCTCCAGGAAGACATCCAGGCCTCTCTTGAACCCCTCGACTGAGTTCGCCATCACCACCTCCTCAGGCAAGCAATTCCAGATTCTCACTGCCCTAACAGTAAAGAATCCTCTTCTATGTTGGTGGAAAAACCTTCTCTCCTCCAGACGCAAAGAATGCCCCCTTGTGCCCGTCACCTTCCTTGGTATAAACAGATCCTCAGCGAGATATTTGTATTGTCCCCTTATATACTTATACATGGTTATTAGAATGCCCCTCAGTCGTCTTTTTTCTAGACTAAATAATCCTAATTTCGCTAATCTATCTGGGTATTGTAGTTCTCCCATCCCCTTTATTAATTTTGTTGCCCTCCTTTGTACTCTCTCTAGTTCCATTATATCCTTCCTGAGCACCGGTGCCCAAAACTGGACACAGTACTCCACAGTACAGGAAGAATTATGGCCCCATAGATGCTCCATATAAAGCTGTGCCATATAGAATGCTCTGCACCGTTCATTATGGCCCCATAGATGCTCCATATAAAGCTGTGCCACATATAATGCTCTGCACTGTTCATTATGGCCCCATAGATGCTCCACATAAGCTGTGCCACATAAAATGCTCTGCACTGTTCATTATGGCCCCATAGATGCTCCACATAAGCTGTGCCACATATAATGCTCTGCACCGTTCATTATGGCCCCATAGATGCGCCATATAAAGCTGTGCCACATATAATGCTCTGCACTGTTCATTATGGCCCCATAGATGCTCCATATAAAGCTGTGCCATATAGAATGCTCTGCACTGTTCATTATTGCCCCATAGATGCTCTACATAAGCTGTGCCACATATAATGCTCTGCACTGTTCATTATGGCCCCATAGATGCTCCATATAAAGCTGTGCCACATATAATGCTCTGCACTGTTCATTATGGCCCCATAGATGCTCCACATAAGCTGTGCCACATAAAATGCTCTGCACTGTTCATTATTGCCCCATAGATGCGCCATATAAAGCTGTGCCACATATAATGCTCTGCACTGTTCATTATGGCCCCACAGATGCTCCACATAAAGCTGTGCCACATATAATGCTCTGCACTGTTCATTATGGCCCCATAGATGCTCCATATAAAGCTGTGCCATATATAATGCTCTGCACCGTTCATTATGGCCCCATATAAAGCTGTGCCATATATAATGCTCTGCACCGTTCATTATGGCCCCATAGATGCGCCATATAAAGCTGTGCCACATATAATGCTCTGCACCGTTCATTATGGCCCCATAGATGCGCCATATAAAGCTGTGCCACATATAATGCTCTGCACTGTTCATTATGGCACCATAGATGCTCCATATAAAGCTGTGCCATATAGAATGCTCTGCACTGTTCATTATGGCCCCATAGATGCTCTACATAAGCTGTGCCACATAAAATGCTCTGCACCGTTCATTATGGCCCCATATATGCTCCATAAAAATCTGTGCCATATAGAATGCTCTGCACCGTTGATTATTGCCCCATAGATGCTCCATAGAAATCTGGGCCATATATAATTCTCTGCACCGTTCAAAGCTGTGCCATATATAATGCTGCTGCTGCTGCAATAAAAAAAAATAAATCACATACTCACCTCTCTTCGCTCAGGACGCCGGCGCTTTCAATATTTACCTGCTCCTCGTGCGGCTCCGTCTCCAGCACTGACGCTCAGCAGAGGGCGCGCACTGACTACGTCATCGCACCCTCTAACCTGAGCGTCACTGCCAGAGGACGCTGCAGACGGAGCCGCACCGGAGCGAGGAGCAGGTAAATATCACGAAGCGCTCCAATTCCCGTATACTTACCTGCTCCAGGCGCGTTCCCTGCAGGTCCCTGCTTCTCCCGGCGCTGCATCTTCTTCCTGTATTGAGCTGTCACAGTTACCGCTCAATTACAGCAATGAATATGCGGCTCGTCCCCTATGGGAGGTGGAGCCGCATGTTCATTGCTGTAATGAGCGGTACCATGTGACCACTCAGTACAGGAGAATCTGCAGCGCTGGAAGAAGCAGGGACCTGCAGGGAACGCGCCTGGAGCAGGTAAGTATAACTACACAGCCCCCGCTCCCCCTCACCTGCCGACCCCCGGGTATATGACTCGAGTATAAGCCGAGAGGGGGACTTTCAGCCCCAAAAAATGGGCTGAAAATCTCGGCTTATACTCGAGTATATACGGTAAGTGTACATTAGAATCTATTTTTCTTCTACTTAGCAGGGACAGTACAGCAGGGTATCAGGCCAAGGGCTCACACAAGATTTCAGCACAGATCACAATACTGTAGCCATCCATTAACCCCTTTACCCCCAAGGGTGGTTTGCACGTTAATGACCGGGCCAATTTTTACAATTCTGACCACTGTCCCTTTATGAGGTTATAACTCTGGAATGCTTCAACGGATTCCAGTGATTCTGACATTGTTTTCTCGTGACATATTGTACTTCATGATAGTGGTAAAAATTCTTTGATAGTACCTGCGTTTATTTGTGAAAAAAAACGGAAATCTGGCGAAAATTATGAAAATTTCGCAATTTTCCAAATTTGAATTTTTATGCAATTAAATCACAGAGATATGTCACACAAAATACTTAATAAGTAACATTTCCCACATGTCTACTTTACATCAGCACAATTTTGGAACCAAAATTTTTTTTTGTTAGGGAGTTATAAGGGTTAAAAGTTGACCAGCAATTTCTCATTTTTACAACACCATTTTTTTTTAGGGACCACATCTCATTTGAAGTCATTTTGAGGGGTCTATATGATAGAAAATACCCAAGTGTGACACCATTCTAAAAACTGCACCCCTCATGGTGCTCAAAACCATATTCAAGAAGTTTATTAACCCTTCTGGTGCTTCACAGGAATTTTTGGAATGTTTAAATAAAAATGAACATTTAACTTTTTTTCACACAAAATTTATTTCAGCTCTAATTTGTTTTATTTTACCAAGGGTAACAGGAGAAAATGGACCCCAAAAGTTGTTGTACAATTTGTCCTGAGTACACCGATACCCCATATGTGGGGGTAAACCACTGTTTGGGCGCATGACAGAGCTCGGAAGCGAAGGAGCGCCGTTTGACTTTTCAATGCAAAATTGACAGGAATTGAGATGGGACGCCATGTTGCGTTTGGAGAGCCACTGATGTGCCTAAACATTGAAATCCCCCACAAGTGACACCATTTTGGAAAGTAGACCCCCTAAGGAACTTATCTAGATGTGTTTTGAGCGCTTTGACCCACCAAGGGCTTCACAGAAGTTTATAATGCAGAGCCGTAAAAATAAAACAAAAATTTTTTCCCACAAAAATTATTTTTTTAGCCCCCAGTTTTGTATTTTCCCGAGGGTAACAGGAGAAATTGGACCCCAAAATTTGTTGCCCAATTTGTCCTGAGTGCGCTGATACCCCATAAGTTGGGGGGAACCACTGTTTGGGCGCATGGGAGGGCTCGGAAGGGAAGGAGTTCCATTTGGAATGCAGACTTAGATGGAATGGTCTGCAGGTGTCACATTGCGTTTACAGAGCCCCTAATGTACCTAAACAGTAGAAACCCCCCACAAGTGACACCATTTTGGAAAGTAGACCCCCTAAGGAACTTATCTAGATGTGTGGTGAGCGCTTTGACCCACCAAGGGCTTCACAGAAGTTTATAATGCAGAGCCGTAAAAATAAAACAAAATTTTTTTCCCACAAAAATTATTTTTTATCCCCCAGTTTTGTATTTTCCCGAGGGTAACAGGAGAAATTGGACCCCAAAATTTGTTGTCCAATTTGTCCTGAGTGCGCTGATACCCCATATGTGGGGGGGAACCACTGTTTGGGCGCATGGGAGGGCTCGGAAGGGAAGGAGCTCCATTTGGAATGCAGACTTAGATGGAATGGTCTGCAGGTGTCACATTGCGTTTGCAGAGCCCCTAATGTACCTAAACAGTAGAAACCCCCCACAAGTGACACCATTTTGGAAACTAGACACCCTAAGGAACTCACCTAGATGTGTTGTTAGAGCTTTGAACCCCCAAGTGTTTCACTACAGTTTGTAACGCAGAGCCGTGAAAATAAAAAAAAAACTTTCCCCCAAAAATTATTTTTTAGCCCCCAGTTTTGTATTTTCCCGAGGGTAAGAGGAGAAATTCGACCCCAAAAGTTGTTGTTCAATTTGTCCTGAGTACGCTGATACCCCATATGTGAGGGGAACCACCGTTTGGGCGCATGGGAGGGCTCGGAAGGGAAGGAGTGCCATTTGGAATGCAGACTTAGATGGAATAGTCTGCAGGCATCACATTGCGTTTGCAGAGCCCCTAATGTACCTAAACAGTAGAAACCCCCCACAAGTGACCCCATATTGGAAACTAGACCCCCCAGGGAACTCATCTAGATATGTTGTGAGAACTTTGAACCCCCAAGTGTTTCACTACAGTTTATAACGCAGAGCCGTGAAAATAAAAAATCTTTTTTTTCCCCACAAAAATTATTTTTTAGCCCCCAGTTTTGTATTTTCCCAAAGGTAACAGGAAAAATTGGACCCCAAAAGTTGTTGTCCTATTTGTCCTGAGTACGCTGATACCCCATATGTTGGGGTAAACCCGTTTGGGCACACGGGAGAGCTCGGAAGGGAAGGAGCACTGTTTTACTTTTTCAACGCAGAATTGGCTGGAATTGAGATCGGATGCCATGTCGTGTTTGGAGAGCCCTGATGTGCCTAAACAGTGGAAACCCCCCAATTATAACTGAAACCCTAATCCAAACACACCCCTAACCCTAATTCCAACAGTAACCCTAACCACACCTCTAACCCTGACACACCCTTAACCCTAATCCCAACCCTATTCCCAACTGTAAATGTAATCTAAACCCTAACCCTAACTTTCGTCCCAACCCTAACTGTAGCCCCAACCCTAACCCTAGCCCTAACCCTAGCCCTAACCCTAGCCCTAACCCTAGCCCTAACCCTAGCCCTAATGGGAAAATGGAAATAAATACATTTTTTAAATTTTTCCCTAACTAAGGGGGTGATGAAGGGGGGTTTGATTTACTTTTATAGCGTTTTTTAGCGGATTTTTATGATTGGCAGCCGTCACACACTGAAAGACGCTTTTTATTGCAAAAAATATTTTTTGCGTTACCACATTTTGAGAGCTATAATTTTTCCATATTTTGTTCCATAGAGTCATGTGAGGTCTTGTTTTTTGCGGGACGAGTTGACGTTTTTATTGGTAACATTTTCGGGCACGTAACATTTTTTAATCGCTTTTTATTCTGATTTTTGTGAGGAAGAATGACCAAAAACCAGCTATTCATGAATTTCTTTTGGGGGAGGCGTTTATACCGTTCCGCGTTTGGTAAAATTGATAAAGCAGTTTTATTCTTCGGGTCAGTACGATTACAGCGACACCTCATTTATATCATTTTTTAATGTTTTGGCGCTTTTATACGATAGAAACTATTTTACAGAAAAAATAATTATTTTTGCATCGTTTTATTCTCAGGACTATAACTTTTTTATTTTTTTGCTGATGATGCTGTATGGTGGCTCGTTTTTTGTGGGACAAGATGACGTTTTCAGCGGTACCATGGTTATTTATATCTGTCTTTTTGATTGCGTGTTATTCCACTTTTTGTTCGGCGGTATGATAGTAAAGCGTTGTTTTTTGCCTCGTTTTTTTTTTTCTTACGGTGTTTACTGAAGGGGTTAACTAGTGGGCCAGTTTTATAGGTTGGGTCGTTACAGACACGGCGATACTAAATATGTGTACTTTTATTGTTTTTTTTTTATTTAGATGAAGAAATGTATTTATGGGAATAATATTTTTTTTTTCATTATTTAGGAATATATATATATATATATATATATATATATATATTTTTTTTTTTTTACACATTTGGAAATTTTTTTTTTTACTTTTTTATTTTGTCCCAGGGGTGGACATCACAGATCGGTGATCTGACAGTGTGCACAGCACTCTGTCAGATCACTGATCTGACTTAGAGCAGTGCAGGCTTCACAGTGCCTGCTCCGAGCAGGCTCTGTGAAGCCACCTCCTTCCCTGCAGGACCCGGATCCGTGGCCATCTTGGATCCGGGCCTGGAGCAAGCAGGGAGGGAGGTAAGACCCTCGCAGCAACGCGATCACATCGCGTTGCTGCGGGGGGCTCAGGGAAGCCCGCAGGGAGCCCCCTCCCTGCGCGGTGCTTCCCTGTACCGCCGGCACATCGCGATCATCTTTGATCGCGGTGTGCCAGGGGTTAATGTGCCGGGGGTGGTCCGTGACCGCTCCTGGCACATAGTGCCGGATGTCAGCTGCGATAGGCAGCTGACACCCGGCCGCGATCGGCCGCGCTCCCCCCGTCAGCGCTGCCGATGGCATATGACGTACTATCCCGTCCGTGGTCATAGGGGCCCACCCCACCTCAACGGGATAGTACGTCTAATGTCAGAAAGGGGTTAAAGTCAAGGGCCTGTTAGTGGGGTTTAGAGAGAAAAACTGGCCATTGATCTCCCAAGGGCACTTGTTATTTTAGCAACAGAACAGAACAAATTTGACTTTCTCAACCTTTCAGTCGATCAGTGGTCATTATATATTTTATATGCTTTAAATTTATGGATATTTTATGGCTTCTCTGCTCTTGACAATTTCTTTTAGGGATACATTATTTTGTCATAGCTTAAAATGATGAAGAGGTTTTGCACCCTTGATTGACTCAAATAAAAATCTTAACCTACTGAAAAATAGAAAATAAAATCACTTTACTGAGCCCCTGTCACGAGTGTGTCAGAGGCTGCTGAAAGTTACACAGCATCTGGCTGCAGAAGG